>NC_056732.1:827931877-828231877 GCF_019279795.1 Protopterus annectens
TAATGATAAAGTAGCCATTGTGATGAAAGGAAAAAAGGAAGCTTAAAAAAAATGAATGGCTATAATTAGATTATTGGAGACTTATTGGTGTACAATGGAGTGAAACAATGGAAGAAACATTTAAAGCATTTTATTTAAGAATTCAGGAATTTAAAATTTCAAAAGTAGTTTGAATAACTGAGAACTATGAACCCTTCCTCTCTGCATTTATGTAAAAAAGTAAACCAATTAAAATGAATGATATCTTGACTTAACTATAGTATATGTTATAATCTTATCTTTTTCCTTTAATATCAGGCAAAAGCAGTTGAATGCCCTTCACCCCACTACTTGAGCAGGAATTGAAGAACTACAGTCTGCTTTATTAATACTAAAAAGACTTACACAGTGTAATGATTTAAAGAATACAAGTTTAATTTACAAAAGGGATGGGCTCCAGCTTTGTTTATTACTGTGTTTATTTCAAGTATTTAGTACATCAAGTACTTCACAGAAACCATGTCCATTATGGACAGAGGTAGATTAGAAATGCTTGGCCTTCAATGTCCTATTTGAATATGGGGCATCATTACTCTTTCGGGAAAACTTGGCTAGGCTTAGAAAGAGCCCACTGGTCATTAGCCTAGTGTGAATCTATGAATCTAATGCAGCCCACATCTCAGTGGTGTTTTTGTATGAACAAATTGTAAGAGTATCCCAGTCCCACAGAATGCATATTGAGTGTTGTAGCATTAGATGAAAAATACATGACTTAAATTACTTGTAGAAATAGAAACCAAAACAATAACAGCAAAATGTGAAAAATAGGAAAAAATAGAGCAAATTGTAGATGCTTGCAGAGGTTTATAGGGTATAGAATGGAATGTAGAAAAGCAAAAGTATAAGTGTAGAAGTATGGACTGAGAAGAATAGTAGGTGAGAAGGAATTATTTTTAAGAAGAGCTTAGATTACAGGTTGTGAATATTATAACAAATGATATAAAGCAAGAAGAGTTGCTACATCTTTCACTGTTACAACTAGCGAGCCAGTTATTGATGAAGCAGCCATGTCATCTGAGCTACCATATATGGATGTAACCACTGCTGCCAACACCTGGTTGTTCTCACTCTTGTGTCCCCATGATCATGTTCTGTTGGCTGCATATCAGACATCTGGGGTTCTTGGGGGTAGGTCACCCACACCTAGGATTGGCAGGTCACTGTGTTTAGTTGTTAAAATATTGTACAACATCACACACACACACACACACACACACACACACACACACACACACACACACACACACACACACACACACACACACACACACACTCACAGTGACCATCTCTGATACTTTTTCTGGTGTGCATTACAGTGCACACTAGATGTGCCGAGTGATCTCAATCATGATTTCAACATGTTATACATTTTCTCTGTGGTTTTACATGTTGTGTATTATCTGTGGAATGCTTCCTTAGCAGGTGTAGATGGGGGTCTGACTGGTGTCATGAGGCAGGGTTCCAGTGGATAACCACAGTACCTGTTTAAATAGGAATACACACAGTTAGTCATATTGCTTAATGTGAATATGTCTTGGTTCAGATTACTTTATAGCTGTGGTCATATACTTACCAAGAAAGAACTCATCAGGGATGTCACCCTGCTGGGAGGTGGACCTCAGCTCACTTTCCCTAAAGATCACAGCATTATACACACCACTGGGGTGTATGTCCATAACATTAATAATAAGGCCATCTGCAGAACACACCACCTGACAATTGAGCTATGGCCACCCCTTTCTATTACTGTACCATTCGGCACCAGAGTTTTTATTGTTTTGTGGGTGGAGTCACTTGCGCAGAGGACATGAGGAAAATTGGTGATGGCATAGAACCCTTGCAGTCTGGTGTCTTCTTTTGGTGTACGCACTGCGCATAAGTTTCCTTTGGAATCTGGCAGTATGAATAAAACATTCTGTCTAGTTATTATTCGCTTAAGGATCTGCATTCAAACCTCACTCTCTCCTTATTTCTTGAACTAAGTCATGGCAGTCATGGCTTAGTGGTAGGTCATACAGACTAATGTTACCAAGGTGCTGGGTTCGAGACTGGCAGTGGGAATTTATTAGATGAATATGCTTCACCTCAAAAAATCTAGATCCGTCAGAGCCACAAGGGCGGGAGACTTAAACCTTGACACGGCTATTAATAGGACGTGCTGGAGGGATAGATTCATCACCCAAAGACTCCCTATGCTGTGGAACAAAATCCCGGTATATGTGAGGCAGAGCACCTCGCTGGCCTTGTTCAAGAGAAATCTTGACCAATGGATGGGAGATCGCAGATATACCCCAGGGATTACCTCAGTGTCACTGCTCAACAGAGGCACAGCAAAATAATGGGTATAGTTCCCCATACTAAAGGGGTGGCGTAAGCCACAAAACTATGGGCTAGGCTTGTAAATGCCCTCGGGCAGATAGCCTAGTATGAACCTATGAACCTATGAACTCTTCTGTTGCTTCATTATCATCCATTTCCACTTTGAGGTTTAACCTTTTGTGTTATGCATGTGAACCTTAACTGTGTAGCTCTAAACTATCCATTCAAATAAGGCAATCCTAAACCATCTTGTTCTGTTGAGAGGACCAGTTTATGCCACTTAACTCATGCCTTTTTTCCACCCCAGATACATTTCTTCAACTCTTAATTAATTATTGGCCACAACTTCTCCTCTCATTGATAAAAATATGGCTGACATATATGAAACTAAAGGGACTAAAAACATTTTCAGTGCTTGCATCTTACTATCCATAAACAAGAGCTTCCATTTTCTCAGTTTTTGTATCATCTTTTATTTAGTCCCTTCCCACATATCATTTGTGGCTATAACAGAAGCCTTTTTAATCCATACTCCTAAATACTTCATCTTATCATATTCCCATAAATGTGGGTATTGCTGAACCAATATGTATGCATGTATGTGGGAAAATAATTTACAGTCATAGCCTTTTTTATGTTCATTAATTTTATATTCTCAAAAGACCTGAAACTTTCTCAAAATGCCCCATAACAACAAGATGTCCCTTTTTGGATTTATCAAGTACAAAATAATATGATATGCAAATAAAGCCAACTTTTCTTATTTACCATACCAATTGTATCATTATATTTCTGAATCCCTTATTTTCATTGCCAATAACACTAAATATAAGGCAAATAAGAAAGGGGATAAAGGACACCTCAGCCTGGTTCCTCAATTCAGACACAACTTATCAGAGATGAAGCCCACTTTAATCATATATAATTCATATATGCTCCTAATTAACCTTATTATTGTATCAGGGAATGCAAATACTTCCACTTCCTTACTCATAAAGTCCCAGCTTACTTTGTTAAATGCTTTCTCAGCAGCAAGATCCACCAACAACAGTGTTTTTTCACCAGTATCTTAATGGCACTTTATTCTCCATGCAATGAGCACCCTGAGCTTGCATTACTCCCCCCAAGAAGATACAAGTAGCCCATACCGCCTCACTCTTCTTTTTCTTCTTCTCCACACTATCACAAGCAAGCACCTGACCCACACTCAGTGCTTTATTCATGTGCTGCATCACAGTAGCAATCAGGACTTCCTTCTGTTTTATAAACGTACCTGCATGGAAGGAAAGGAAACTTTGTCTATCTGGGATGTATGACACAAATCTAGTTTCAAGAATGCCTATAATAACAGGGATTCTCAGAGATGGCATATATTATGGTGTATAATAACTGAAGCACCCTAGAGTGTTTGAAGATGTAGCTCTCAAATTTACAAGATTCTCAAAGAACTCTCCTGTCCTTGTCTCCAACCCATTCAGACAACCCCTTCAGTTACAATCCAAGAAGTCTTGACCACTCTTATCTATTTCTTCAGTTTACCAGAACAATAATTCATCATGCTAACCATGCCTGCTCCATCCTAGGCCCCAAACTCTGGGAATCCCTCTTAAAGACCTCACTTCATACCCATCATACCATGCTCAGATTAAAGACCATCTGATATCTGAGTCAATTTGCAAATGCTTTCCTTCTAGACACATCACCTAATCACCCAGTCTGCCTGTCACCAGTCAGGGACCTATGTCTTCCTCAGATTAGTTGCCTACGCTAATCTGGAACATCTCTTTCACATTGTATATATTGTAAATAGTTAATTTCTATGTACCTTTACTTTACTTTTGCTATCTTTTACACTTTGTAAGCAGTCTCTTCACTATTTCATTTTCATCTTCCCTGCTTACTCTAACCCATCCCTTCCTATTGCCCCTTTTACTGGGTACTTCAATAGGTTACATATTATATTCTCGAAAGCCGACAATGTCAAATCCGACATTGTCGACACGAGAATAGCGAAAGCGCAGAACGTCGAACAGGTAAACGGAAATCTCTGTAAGGGGAGATTTCCATTTACTTCAATGTAGTGTGGTCTCGGAGTTGGTATATTTAAGAAGCGGGGGGGGCAGCCCTCCATGTGGGGGGTGCAGGAGGACTTGCCCCCCTGCCTACACCCTTTAAATTTTCTTTTTTTTTTTTCATTTATTTTTTTCTGAACATTCGAAATTTTAATGGTTCGATCATTAAAAGTCGACCTTTAGTGATTCAAACCATTAAACTTTCGATGTTCTAATATAGACCCACTTTAATATTATTACTGTTATTAACTCATTGCTTTCTTCACAGCTTATTTTGTTTATATCAGTAGTACTTCTTAACTTGCTCGTGAACTCTCATTTGTAGTTGACCAGGCTGAGACTGAAGTAGGTCCATTCAGTTTAGTGCTACACACTGGTTATGGCATTGAATAAATAAGTAATTAAAATAAATTAAAGTCTAAAGTGTAAAAAGTCACCAGTCTACAAATGACTACATTACAGTCTAAATAACATTATTTCATAGTAGAGTAAAAGCTAACATCTAAAAATGATAAAAATCAAATTAATTATTTGTAATTATTATATACATTTCAATATAAAATCAGGCAATGCATAAACAACAACAACAAAAAAATACAGTATACAACTTCAACAGTAAAATCATAGATGAAGAGTACACATTCGAACCTAATAGAAAATTTACACGTGAAACACATGGACAGAGAAACAGCATAAATACTGTACACAAACTAACACAAACCTTAAGCAGTTATAGCAAAGAAAAAAAATGAAATGTTAACATAAATAGCTAAATAATGTGCAATCTTGGGCAACAGGTAAATGTACATACTCTTCACAACTACTCCCAAAGGGTACACTTCCAGTGGTAGCCACACACACACACACACACACACACACACACACACACACACACACACACACACACACACACACACACACACACACACATACACACAAGCTTAAAAAAAAACTAAAGGTTCCATGTGTATTAGAAGAGTCCCTCTCAAAACCACCTAAGTGACATAAGACTTATAGTGCTTAAGGTGGAAAGGATGCAGCAAAACAAAAGAAAAACATTGTGAGGCCAGATACCTTAAGAATGTATATTTCCATCATAACCAGCTATGGGGGACTCTCCTCTAAGTTATACATTAATCATATTTCCACCCTAATTGCCTCTGTGATATCACCTAGTGAGCATAAGCAGCACCGAGTGAGACAAAAGATTTAAGCTGACATTTCTAGAGTAAAGCTGACATTTTTGGACTTCTTTTTTGACTTTTTTATTATTACTAAATATGATAAAAAAGAAGTAACAGAAAGGAAAACAATCTGTTTTCATGCTAAACCAATAGGTAATTTGCTCAAAAAATAGGCTTCAGTTTTTAATCTATGATAGTATCAAACATAAAAAAAAAAAAAAAAAAAAATAAAATAAAATAAAATAAAAAATTGGTTCGGGAAACCAGCAAGACAGTCCACAAAATTATTCAATAAACTATTTGTTAACAGTTTAATAAATAGTTTATTCAGTAATTTTGTGGACTGTCTTGCTGGTTTACCGAACCAATTTTTTATTTTTTTAGCTTTGTTCACCTTTCTACAGTTCTTAGTATAGTGTCAAACATATTATAATCTCATGCTTAATGGGCTTTCAAAGGAGCTTTACCTTCTCATAGTGCACAAGCATATAGCACAGACCAGCCTCACAATGAGATTGGGTCATTGACTAAAATACTCAGGTAACAAAGGCTAATCCACAATGGTGCATGGTAAATGAAAGCACTATAACTGATTATGATCCATGTGGTTATATTTTGTATTATCAAAATTGTAGAATTGCACCTTAAAGTCAACATATTATGTCAGAGCAACCATCCCTCCAAGATACATGAACCTGTTTTGTTATTTTCTCTTCTAACACAATTCTCAGATTCTTCTTCTGATTTTCCTCATTGCTGCCATTGCAATTGTCTTAATTGGATTCAGTTTCTTCCCACATGCCTTCTGTTTTGCATTCCATTCTCCTATAATTTTCTGAAGTTCTTGTTTAGAATTTGGGTGTAATGCCGCATCATCTGCATACAAAGTGGATAACAGTATTCTAGCATTTATTTTGCATGTTAGTTTTAGTTCATTTTTGGATCATTTTCTTTGAAATTATTGTCTTTTTATGTTTGAATTACACTAGGTTTACTAATGGCAGTTTATTTCAAATTTTGATTTTTTCTTCGTTTTTTTTTATTGGTATAGTGTGGTGAGTGGTACCAGCCTTTTCCTCTCAGTACTTTTGTACTCTGTAAGTAAAGCAGAACCATGCAGAGAACCAGGAGGGTTCCACCTCACCCCAAACCACTTCATTAGGTGATATTCATTGGATTTGTTTCTTTATTGAAGCTGACCACAATACAAATATTACAATAAAGGGACACGGGATAGTCGTATTGATATATCGTATTGATATATCTGATCCATCTACTTATACGACAGTGAATGAGAAGATGAAAGATCACACGACACACTGCATGGACTTGGTCTTATGGGTACCTATATATATATATATATATATATATATATATATATATATATATATATAAGTGTGTGTGTGTGTGTGTGTGTGTCCCTGTCTGTCTGTCTATCTGTGGGAAGATTGGAAAATGCACACCAAATCTGTGAATGTTATTATGCTAATGATAAATCAGGAAAGAAAAAAATGTGGATGTAGCAGTTGTGAAAATGGTGAGAATCATACAGAATTCCTTTTAAAACAAAATACTTTGCTTATGGAAAAACTGGAGGACCTAGAACATAGATCTAGAATAAATAATATTAGGATATATGGAATATTAAAAAAGGAAGAAGGAAACAATATGTTGCCGTTTTTAACTAACTGGATGCTTAAAATCCTAAATTTACCAGAAGCTCTCTCTTTTGGTATTGAGAGAGCCCATAGATATCTTTCAACTTCTTCTTTGAAGAAAAAATCCTCCAGTCTCCAGATCTATTATTGTAAAATTTCTCTCCAGCCAAGTGGCACAGAAGACTGCTTGGGCTAATTTTCTGATGAAAATAAATAGCAACACTATCACCTATTATGACTAAAAGAAAAGCATGGATTCCATTCATTAAAGACTTAAAGAATCTAAACATTAAAGCTCAATTAATTTTTCCAGCCAGAATTAGGATCTTTTTACCAGAAGGTCAGAAAACATTTAATTCTCTAGAAGATACATTGGACTTTTCTCAGAAAAAAGAAACTTTTTGATCAATCAGAAAATATGGAGTGGACTCTTGAAAGTTTAAAGAGACAAGGTCTTTGAAGGACAAAAATACTAAAAAAAATTAAAGAAAAATAATGTTGTTCTCATTTTCTATTTTGCCTAACTAGATTTCTCACAGGTATTCTGTTTTGTCGTCTATTACATTCATCATTAAATACAACGTAAAACAAACAAAAAAATGATACTTTATCAAAACACCTTTTCGATAGCATCTGAAATAGTGCATATATGTTGATATTACTATTACTTATAAGGCCCTTTAGTATGTGGTGGTGGGGGTGTATTGACAATATCTGACATAGTGTGTATATATATTAATATTACTCTCAATGATAGGTCTCTTTATTATTTTATTTAAATTCTCTCAAACATTATTTTCTAACAAAGAGATTAGTGTGAATGTGTGGGAGGTGTATCTTAACATGTTTAACTAATCCACTTAATTTATATGCACTTTCTATATACAAGTTCAAGTAATCTTTTTTATTTTTGGTTATTCTAGCACACCTGTGAACTGTACCGAAGGTTTGTTAGAGGTGACTTTCCACAAAGGCAGGCATCTAGTGGGGGATGCAGGTTATACAGTGGAGCACTGGGTCATGATACCCATGAGAAAACCATACAACCCAATCAGCAAGGATACAATGAGGCCCATGATCAAACTAGGAATATTGTAGAATGTGTGTTTGAATTACTTAAATCAAGTTTCTGGTGTCTAGACATATCAGGAGGTACACTGCAGTATGAATCAGGCACCTCTCCACAAATATTCACAGTTTATGCCATCTTACACAATATAATTCTCAGGAAACAGCTTCAACAAGGACAACAAGGGGCAGAACCACAGTTTCAAGGACCACAGGTAGGATGATTAGCAACATCAGTATATGCAGATGAGGAGTGCGAGGAAGCACCACCAGCTGCAGATGGTGCTGTCAGACAGAGGCATGCACAATATGGCTTGGCTCTGGCTAAGAGGCAAAGGAGAGTGCACACACTTACTATCTAGGTCAAAGCCTAAGATCCCACACAGCTACAAATAGCAAAAATGTTGCCTGTCAAACTCCACATACTTTAATTATACATATGACAGCTGTGTTCCAATAGCATCAGACAGGGACAACCCCCCAAAGACACAATTTGTACCTGTAGTAATGACAATGCAAGTGTTGAGCCTGTGAGAAAAAAGGTTACTTAACCGAGCATTCTTATATGTAGATATGTATATGCTCCTAAGCAAAGCATTTGTATGAGTTGTACTATTATGTCACTATTTGCTTATATAATTGATGTCTGCAATATGCATCTATGTATTCTACCCAATACTGTACATCAAGCTTTTCACTGTCTATAAACCATGGGTCAACTCAATTATACCATCATTTACACAAGTATTGCAAAAAGCAAGGCTGAAGTACCTACTGCTTTGACTGCTTTACTTACAATACTAAATGAAATACAGTGAGGTTCAACAATGATTTAAGCAATCATTCACAAATGATTAGGAACAAGAAGCTAAAAACTTTTCTTTTGTAATACATTTTGATAAATGCAAGCTTGTGAGTAAGCATGCGGTAGCTATCCACTGCGTGCATCACAGATATACACAAACCTAAGTCACAAAGGCATGAGCAAAAGGCAAGACACAGTCATTATCATTTGCACAAGGTGGTTGAATGTGGGGTGGCAGGAGGGCAAGGCTGACACCAAAGAAGTGAGAGTGTGTAAGTCAAAACCACATGTATACAGTCATCAGGGCCAGTAATAAGAGATGTATAGCACTCCACAGTACTGTTTAGATAGCTTGCATGTGTGTGAGGTGGTATGGGAAAGGTTTTTTTCATGTGTGTGTGTGTGTGTGTGTGTGTGTGTGTGTGTGTGTGTGTGTATTCTGTACATGAACACAATCAGCCACTGTGATAACACTATATCCTGGCATCTTGGACAGGTGTGAGTCATGCATGCCAGAGTAGTCACTTCAGCGTCATCACCCCCATCCATGAGAACTGCCTCTGACAAGAGTTGCACTACTACTTTTACAACCTTGGCTAGAAGTCAGTGTGCTACCTGAATGTGAGTGATATCTGCTGGCTGAGCTCTCCTCATGACTATGTTCAGGACCACAAACCAATGGCTTACCATATCTGGGTGTGGACACTGCAATCACAGATGGAGCAGTGGACGTCACTATGAGAGTGGTATCTGGCAGTGCAATGCCTGCAAACAACAATATATAGCAGCTCTCCAGCCACATGAATGCACATACTCACCCAGCAGACATTCTATCACAGATGCTGCCTAATCCAGTGTGTCATTCATTCTCTCCAAGGAGTCAACCACAGAGTCCATGGAGTCATGCATGTCAGAATTCATAATGTTTAGTACTCGCAATATCTTTTCCAAGGCCTTGATGGAATGTACCTGTGCCTGCATTACTGCCCTACACATATTTCTGGTGGCACTTAATGACACACCAGCTTCAGGAGGAGGGTAGATAGCAGGCCTTCTCTGAGCACCTCTACCAACCCTCCTGTGTGGGTCCTCACCCTCATGATGGCTACAGAGAGAATCAACCAGCTTGGCAACTGGAGCAGCCACTCTACCCTTATCATCTGTCACCTTCAACCTGTCCAATATCTGAGGGTTACATGTCATGGGTATGTGTAGGCATACTGATGCATCTGAAATATGGCCAGGGGATGTGGAAGCCACAACCTCAGTGTCAGACTAACCCTATGAACTCCAGGACTGTCTCTCTTCATTACCACCATCATCATCAGAGGTTAGCAATGCTCTGACATCTGTTGGTAGTAGTTCCAAAAAACCAATGTCAGGATCACATATGATAACAACTAATGAACACAACAAAGAGATAAATATGGAATGAAATTGATCAAAACTTTGTTATACAAAAGGTATGTTAAACTATAATAGATTCTAAAGCAATACAAATATTATTCTCAGTTAGACCTAACTCTATCTTATATAAACTAATAACAATAGAAAATGTGTGCAAGGAAGCAAAAGGAAAGAAGGATGAGAAGTATCACAATGCGAATGAAACAAGGAACAGAGAATAATCTTATTTACATGTACAGATTAAGAATAATCTCACATGAAAATCTAAAGACCAGTTGAATTTCCCCACCCGCAGACATCATCCTCTATCTCTCTAGTATTGGGTCTACTAACTCAGACTTATCACTGGTCTAGATAGGTGAAACATATAATATGTATGCATATAAATAAGCATAAATACAATGACACTCTGGGGTTGTCATTCACCCTCATTACCAACATCGAGAATTATATGTAAACCCTCTGCTAAGCTATCTAGATCTCCGACAGTGGACAGGAACCCCTCTGTTTCAGTCAATGGTGGTTTGGTAGCAGGACCAACTCCTGTAGCCATCTGTTTCCTGGTAACTGCAGCCACCCTACAGCAGGCAGAGGTTATCATATCACTTGCCCTGTGTTATATATGGAAAAAAAGTTCTCCCATGCCCACTGACAGCATTGATGTTATCGACCACCTCCTGCCATATCCTGCCTCAGGCAAATTTGTCACTTCTAACTCTCCCTAAGAGAAAAGCTTCCTGGAAATGGAAGGCCTGGATAATGACCTCATTTTCTGCATCATTGAATGGTGGCTCGTGGAATACAAATGTCTTGGGTGCCATAGGCCTGTATGAGATGAAACAGAAAACAGACATAAAATTAAATGTATAATACACAGACAGAATGGCTGTGAACTCAATTATGCAAGAATGTATGCCTCTACCATGCACATAATAATTGAAAAGGTAATGCTTCCTATGACTACATACAAGTTAAGACAGCCCCCATCCAAAATATTCATAAAATAACAACAAATGTAACAGTTCTGTAAAGCAGACAACAATTGTGTAGCTGTGTAATTCATTGGCTCATTAACAATACTAATTCACAATGTACAAGTAGAAGTGCAGAAAACTATTATAGTTCCATTTCCACTAGTGCGGAGGGCAACCATGTATATAACATAATCTTATCACATTATTTGGGTGATACATATAAAATACTTGTCCTTGGTATGAAGTTATACCACACGCTTCTGCAATAAGTGTTCAAATTCCCAAAAAAGAAAACCTACAAAATTATGACAGGTAACATTCTTTACCAAATTTTGTAATGCAGACAAAGAACTGATAACACGGTATATGCCAACAGTAAAGGATAACGGAAATGTAGAAAGATAATGCAGTCCATCCTTAATTTTAAACTAAAAGCATTCTTTAAGATATTGCAACATACCTTGACAAGAAAGCAGTTTAGAAAGAAGATAAATCTCTTCAAAGTGTGTATTTAGCAATGTCAAGCTCTCTGGCTCTAAATTATCTCACCACTGTGATACAAGTCCATTAGCTACATGATTACTTTTATTTAGTGCAAATTCAGCTCTCTCAGCTCCTTGAGTATGCAAATGAGGTTTTAAATCATTAGCATTCCTGAATACCACAATCTGCACTAAGTGCATGGAAGGTAAACATGGTCTAAGGAGCTACATGATTGCATGCACATGTCCTAGCACTGCAAGGATGTGTATTGAGAAATAATGTCACTATTAATTGTGTGCACTGTGTGAAAAATGAAAGCATTTCTGTTTCCTGTCCCTATTTCCATTTACATGGCAGTACCTAAAATCATGACATTGTTCATAGGTTTACATGTGTATACTAAGCTAATGATCACTAAGGCCATTATAATCTTAGACATGCAACCCAAATGTGACCTACAAATTTGATTTATATAGGTGGTGATTTACTGACTGTCTCTGTCACTCAGAGACCAGGAGTTAATTTTGATTACCCATCCATTGGTCCAAGTTGCACTTAAATAGGGATAAGAAGGAACTGTGCTTCATGTGGATGGGGAGTCTGATCCAGAGAATGGGAATTCTGTGAGAAACATATATGTCTCTTCAACGTGTCCTATTTATGTAGCAAGCAAAACTTAGATATTTTAATCCAGTAGCTCTGATGCTGATTGTTTGCTTTGTGGATATGGAAAATTAATCAAAACAAGGTCCAGTGATGCCTTGTATGCCAGGCAAAGATTGCATCTCAGAAGTCTGTATGGGACTTAGTAAAGATTGAGGGCTTTGAGGCAATTGGCATAGGAAACTGCATTTACTCCCTGTGTTCTTTTTGTAAGGAACCTTGGTGGACATTCCAGTTGCTGTATGTGTCTGGACAGATACATACTGAAGGGGGCATTATACTTTATGATGAATCTGATGAGGGCTGAGTACAGTGGTGTTATGACATCTCTGGAGATAGACGCTATGCCCTTACTTATAAGATGAGCAACATAGAAGAATTTTCATGCTATCTTTTATTGATGACATAGTTATCCAGGTGGTAGACTTACAGCAAGGTACTGTGATGAATTTCTTGGTACTGAGATTTTAAGCCATGACTTTGGCACCAAGCATTTTTCTTCTGTTGGAGACATTCAATGACTACTCCCTGTTTGCAATCATCTGTGGACTTGTTTAGCCAAAGGCTTTTGACATTGGCTTTAACATCCAAGAAGTAGATGACAAAGAGGAGTGGGCCCAGCACAGAGTCCACTGTTGACTGGCCTCTTTGTGGAGGTGGTGTCACCGATTCTAACCTCCTAGGTCCTATCAATGAGCCAGCTAACTATATAAGGATGATATAAAGGGGTTTATACCAAGTTCTGTATGATTATTGGCAATGCTCAAGTGGGGGTATTGCATCAAATGCTTTAGCCAGCTCTAGGTAGGCAGTATGCACCACTTTCCCCTCATCCATTGACTTAGTGACCTTTTCAGAAAAGTCTACCAGATTCAGTAAGCATGATCTTCCTTTGACAAAGCCAAACAGGGATGGAGCTAGTGTCTGGAGTCTCCTGTGTCCTTGTTGATAAATTCCATAATCATTTTTTCCATGGATTTGCAAATAAGACTAGTCAGATTAATGGATCTGTAGTTTCCAGGATCTGTTGAAGGTCCTCCCTTGACTGTCACAGTCTACCATTCACTTGGCACAAAGCTTGTTTTAAGACAATAGTTAGAATCCAGGGGTCTTGATAAGTCATAATTTAGATTGAAGATGCAAAAACCAAATGGCTGCAGGTACACTGAGGTGCCCAAAATACACAACAACAGCAAAAGTAAATTAAGGCACCAAAGTTACACACTGGAAATCAGTCACTGTACTTTATTGCAGAAGACAAACGGTAAGCACTTTCACAACTTAATGTTGCTTCATCAGACCACATCACTACAACTGATGCTTGGTTAAATACTAGGACAATTTAGTATGACATCACAATTTAAAGAGATATTACTCCGCTAACATAAGAACATATATCGGTATCCATAAGAAAAATGCATAAAATATATAGAAAGGTGTGTGTTTACACACAATAATATTTAAAAAAGGGGGAATGTCATCCCTGATGGTTATTAATATATATATATATATATATATATATATACATATACACACACATTTTTGTGCACATGTAACCATAATAGTACAATAAAAAATATATAAAAAATCCTATTTAGTGTTTAAGGTGCCTTGCCGTAAGGTAAGGAACTAATGAGGTGCAGCCATTCAAACCAGGATATCTATCTGCTTGTAATTTAGTAATCCATTGTTGTTCTAATTCTTCAGTGTGGTTTTCTATATCACCACCTCTGTTTGTCCTTACTATTTGTTGTAAGATTAAAAATTTAAAACAATGACTACTGTCTGTATTCAGGACATGATTAGCTAGAGCATTTGATTGCTTCTGGTTCCGTATGTCCCTTATATGTTCTAACATTCTTTCTTTAAAACTCCTATTTGTTTTGCCTACATAATAGGCATGGCATGCTTGGCAAAAACAAAAATAAACAACATTGATACTTTTACAATCATAGTAATTCTTCGTATAAAGTTTAAAGCATTTCACAGGATGAATGTACTCATTTTTAGTGTAGACATGCTGACAATCAGCACAATTCCTGCACGGGAAGGTGCCCTGTCTGTTTGAGAGATTTTTTCTAAAAGACTGATGTTCTCTATTACAGAGCTGCTGCTTTAAAGACACATTGTTTCTAAAACTGAAGTTTGGGGTGTCACCAACTGTGGAAACCAGACCTGGTATTTCATGTAATAAGTGCCGATTCTTTTTAATAATTTCCGTATACTTATTGATGTCACTTGCAAATCTAAACACTATTCTAAACTTATTTCTATCAATACTTGTATCATAAGGTATACTTGTATCAGCACTATAAGAGCTCATGTATGGTTTACATCTTGTAGATCTCAATTTCCATGCATCTGCTATCACTCTAGTGATTTCTGAGCTAGAATAGCCTCTTGTTTGAAATTCGTTTTGTAACTTATTTAAAGCAACTACTGCCTCTTCATCATTATTATGTAGGCGTAGGGTTCTATAGACTTGTCCTTTGAGGACATTTCTAGGTATGTGTCTCAGGTGCATGCTTGACCTGTGAAGACAGGCATTAGTTCTTGTGGGTTTGTGATAAATACTGGTTCTTATCTGCTTTAAATCAGTAAGGGTGACACTCACATCCAAGAAATCAACACATGTATCAGAAAAGTAAAAGTAAACTTCAAAAAGTCTGTAGTACTATGCAGGTAATCAATGAAATTACTGATATTTTCACCATGCCCTTTCCACAAGACAAAAACATCATCCACGAAACGGACGTACCAGAGAATGTAGCCAAAAAATGGGTTAACGTCTGACAAAACATATTGTTCTTCCCATCGTACTAGTGATAGATTGGCATAGCTATTTGCACACGAAGTGCCCATAGCCACGCCAATCTTCTGTAGAAAAAATTGATCCTGAAAAGTTACGATGTTATTTTCATGTATAATCTCCAATAGTGCACAGACTAGCATAATCTTATTAGTAGTCAGCTTCTTATTCATATCGAGGAATTCTCTTATTCTATCAATACCCCAAACATTTGGAATACTAGTAAAAAGAGATTCAATGTCCATGGTAAGGAATACAAATTCTTCATCATTGTCAATGGTTTCCATTCTATTTTGCAACCACTGTAAAACATTTTTGTGTCTCTAAGAACTGTATAACAACTATCCAAGAACTCATGTAAAATGCCTTCTACATAAATAGATAGGGGCTCAGTGCACCATCCTGCTCCTGATACGATGGGGCGTAAAGGGGGAACCGTGGGATGTTTATGGATTTTAGGGAGTCCATAAATCCTAGGAACTAGAGGTTTTTGTACTGAAAAATAATTGAATAAGGATTCATCAATTAATCCTGTAATCAGTAAATCAAACACTAAAAAAGACACTTTATCAGTGATAGCAATTACAGCTGTTTTTGTCAGCATTTGATAGGTACAAGTATCTAATAGCAAAACCTTCATCTGGTTAACATATAAATCTTTGTCCATTAATACAATTTTACCACCTTTATCTGCTTGTTTAATAATAAGAAAATGCAAATCCTGCAATTCATGTAGAGCCCTATATTCTTCTGTATTTAAATTATGAAAGGTGCAGCCTTGTGTACCAGGAGTATAAGCTTCATTAAAAGCATTTTCACACATATCTAAAAATCTTTGTATGCCTGAAGGGGTGGGGGGTACAAAAGTGCTAGGTTTCTTGTATATATTTACATTGACATTTTCATTATTACGAAACATGCATTTTAATGATAAATTCCTACCAAGCAATTTCAAGTCTGTTAGCATTTCAGTTAAATCTGCCTTCTTGGCAGGTATAAAAGACAAACCCTTATTAAGCAAACTGTTTTGTTCATTAGTTAGAGTAAAGGAAGAAATGTTAACAATAAGATCAGTTTTTACATCCTCCTTTTCTTTGAAAACTGTGCAGTTCTGTCCATTTGATATTCCCTTGCTGTCTTTCCCATAATGGGATTACTTTTGGATTGAGCTCTGAAAGGAAAAGCTGCTTTCAAAGTGAATTCTCCCACTTTCAAATTCTCTAAAAAAACACTAGTATCTGTAGCATTTGCTTGTGAAGTGTCTATTTGAGTCTTACCTATAGTGTTTGCATTCCTTTGTTCTTCTGACTTTGAATTTTTATCCATATTCGATGTAGCTGTATTCCCATTCACTATAGAAGCAAAAGATGCAACTTGGAGAGTAGAAACACTAGAATTTACATGTTCTTGGTCAGTTTGTTGTATTGCCATGCTTTCCCTCATCTCAGTAGCTTTAAAACAGGAAGTGGAAGCCTGTGTCTCAGTATTTAGTGTCCTACTAGTTCCTCTGTTCACTGTAGCAGGATTATACAAAGGGGTTCTATTTATAGGGTCTCTCAGCCATGAGAAGACATTATTGTTGCTAAAATCAGTTTTATCTCTGTTTAATTTATTTAATTTAACATTTTGAAGATTTTTCTCATAGGCACTAATGCTTTCATGCAACTGGCCCATTTTATTAAGGGTAATAGTAGCAGGAAACGTTACAGATATCTGGTTTTCTAGTGTCACAATTTCAGTTTTCAGCTCAGTTTCAAGAGGTGTAAAAAACTCTATAAGGAGCTCCATATACTTGGAGCTAAAAGATAAATTCAATGCTTGCCACTTACGTAAGAGTTCAGGATATGTATTCCTATAAGTTGGCATATTTAAGATACATAGACCTCGAGGTATTACTTTAGCTTCCAATGAAGCTTGTAGGTGTAGTCTTTGCCATTGTAGTCGTTTGTACTTATATAGAAGGTTTTCTAGCCCTCTATATTGTGCCTGAAACCCAAGCATTTTTTCCATCTCTGAACCAATATCCACTGTATTTGCCTGTATGTCAGCATTTAATAATGGATTCACTGGTACTTCAAGAAGCTTTAAAAATCAACGATGCTCATTAGATGATTCTTGGTTGGTATCCATGTCCATATTATATCCACGTGCAGTGTGTCCTTAGCCGAATAAAAAATAGGAACTGAAGATGCAAAAAACAAACACTCCCTATTATAGTAGTGATATGGCAAGCAGATTTGAGAAGGCTGACTAGTAGCTCTGCTCATTGCTAGATATACAATTTAATTCATTACATGTTCCTTTAAATTGTTATCCAAAACAATTTTGTAAATGGTTTTACTAAATATTGCCATCTGCATTTCTGTGCTGGTTGGCAGTGTGCAATCAAGTTTCACGGTTTAACAAAAAAAAAGAAAAATGTAATTTGGCTTGCCTTATCTAGAGCAAATAAGCTGGCACTGGTGCATGGCCAACAGCACCCTGGATACTAGTGACTGCAGAGAATGCATGTGATAGATGTTCAACTTTAAGACACAAGATGTAAATGAGGTGAAGTGATATAAATAAGACAGATGATGTAGTGTTTCAATTATTCTCAATATGTTTTTTTTATTTGCAATCTGCATTTTGCACTCTGCTAGGTAGCATGCAAGCATGGCTCACCACCAAAGGGAAAAAGTGAAAAATTATTGCAGGCTGCCTTATGTAGTGCAATCACACCTGGAAAATGGTCTGTGGCTGTCAGCAATCTGGGTAGCACTTAGTGACTAAATTCCACATCTCAGATAACTATCCCTGTGGTGCAATGTATAACTGAAATGAACTAAGAGAAATAAGACAGATGATGCAGATTTTGAATATAGGTAATTGTCAATTTTACAGAGGGAGTTATGAAAAGATAATGAATGACTTTTATTTTTATCACATGTTATGTAAAACTCAGCTATTCTCAGTACTGGTAAACGCACGTGATCTGTTGTCTGTCCAGTTTCAAATTATTTGTCATTAACTACAAGTCTGCTGATGTGTTCCACAATGTACATTTCCGATGTAAGGAAATGTGGGAAGGATGAGTGTGTCATTTGAATGCATTTTTTATTCTGGTCATTGCTACACATGCTCATTAATTGAATTCACTTCACTGTCACCTTTACTCTCTCTCATAAATGTATTTCTAATTGCTTTTGCATTTGCTCACCACTTGGCAGTCTGCAAACATGGTTCCCCTGCCTAAGAAAAAGTAAAAAATGTAGTTTAGCCTGCCTTCTGTAGTGCAAATCAGCCTGGCAGTGTTTTGCATCTGTCAGCAGTTTGGATAATACTTAATGAAGAAAATGCACCTGTAGCTAGTCTAGTGGAAATGGGCATATTGAGACAGTGCAGCAATTTTCTCATGTTTACTGATACTCCACCTTATTCTTAAGCAGACTGACACAGTATATGAGAGATGTAATTGCACCATGTCTTTGGAGGCAAAGCTTTCAAATACAGACACTGATATCTTGAAACAGGTTGCCAGTAGCACACACACTACACCTCCTATGGATCAGATACATAAACTAACATCTGCTGAGGCTCTTAAATGCAATCTACCCAAACTCAAACACCTCCAATATGCTGCCCTCAGCAACCTCCCAAACACTCTACAAAGCAAAACTCCTCATGACACATTTAGCCACATTCCATGATGTTTCAGCCTCTAAGCCCTTAAGGCAAACTGCCACAAAACCCAATATATTGATCACTGGAGATTCTATTGTGAGACACATTGATGCCATCTGACCAGACTGAGCAATGAGACAGTTACTGTCAGTTGCCTATCAGGAGTGAGGATCTGCCCAGATCACATATGCACTCAGGACATTGAACCACAAGTGCCAGTATGACTCATTCACAGGCCATGTGGGTGTTAATGACCTGAAATATACTTCACTGGACTATATTAAGAGAGAGAACCACACTGAATCATAAACAAATTAAGTAAGCGCTTTTGTTTACTTGTATCAGCAAACTTCTTCAGACAAATCAAACACATGTTACAAATCTTATATAAGCTTTCTAATTATGATATCACCACTCATTTAAGAAAACCAAGCCTCCATTTAAAGTACTATAACCTTATCAAATATAATAACTAAATACATTCTAAAATAACAGTTAAAAGCTGTAATAATAATTAACAATGAAAAGAATTGAAATAAGATCAAAATAATAACACATAAAACACAATACATATATGTAAAAAATTCATAATAAATAATTATGCAAAAATATATAAATTCATCTGGTAAGAGCCCT
This sequence comes from Protopterus annectens, assembly GCF_019279795.1. NCBI lineage: Eukaryota > Metazoa > Chordata > Ceratodontiformes > Protopteridae > Protopterus > Protopterus annectens. The sequence goes on from NC_056732.1 coordinate 827,951,658, forward strand.
CATTTTAAGAATGCTTCAGATGGAAACAGAATCATTCAAGCCTGGGGGAGCCAAAGCATTCAATTTCAGTTGCCATATCAGCTCTTTTTCATCCAACTTCAAATCCATTGGCCCACCCCTAATATTATCAACATTTTTTTCAATGACATGGAAAACAAAATTTTTTACATATATGTATTGTGTTTTATGTGTTATTATTTGATCTTATTTCAATTCTTTTCATTTTTAATAATTATTATTACAGTTTTTAACTGTTATTTTAGAATGTATTTAGTTATTATATTTGATAAGATTATAGTGCTTTCAATGGAGGCTTGGTTTTCTTAAATGAGTGGTGATGTCATAATTAGAAAGCTTATATATGATTTGTAATGTGTTTAATTTGTCTGATGAAGTTTGTTGATACAAGTAAACGAAAGGGCTTACTTAATTTTTTTGTGATTCAGTGTGGTTCTTACTCTGCTTTAACAGTTTTTGGTTTGTGTTTTTATTTGGTTTCTTTGTTTATATTAAGAGAGAACTGATATTGTTTTCAGATTATGCATCCTAGGCATGTATGATCTCAGCACTGAGCAACATTTTACCTTCTTCAAGGATATTACCAAAATCTAAAAAGATGATTGACTTTAGAAATTGGATTAGTTACTGGTGTCATTCAAAGGGGGTTCAATATTTGTCATCTTGGGAGGACATGATTGACAGACCATGCTGTTTTGCCAGGGGATCATCTGCACCTGTCCCCACTAGACTTTTGGATATGGGCCAAAGCATTATCCTCTCTTATAGTGCTTTTTTTAGGCAATGCCAATCTGATAAATCTTCCAACATAGTAAATTCTATGCAAGATAAACTAAAGGTGTTGCTGCTCACTGCTAGGAGTTTCAACAAGAAGCTCCACTTTCTGGAAGCTCTTCTCACCCTGGAGAGTGTTGACACCCATGCAGGTACTGGGACATGGTTTAAAGCCACAGAAAGCACCCTAGCAATACAAGACTATAATGGTTTCCACACATTTTGACCAGCTTCTGCACAAGAAGCGAAAAGCGGTGGAGGTGTATCAATCTATATAAAAAATAAGCACACCTCAAGACTGGTCAAATGCTTGAGCTAGTCTGTGTCCAGCAAAACTTGGGTAAAGTCCCCCGTCATTAATGCAAGATAACTATACAACATACTTGAATGTGCTAGAGTCACTCACTATTCAGCCCAACACTATATTTATGGGTGATTTCAAATATCCCACCATAAACTCAGATACATACAGAACCATTAACATGCAGACTCAGAGATTCCTGGATTTTGTCAATGCAAACATGCTGGAACAGCTAGTCTGCACACCTAGTAGTGGTATAAATGCCTTGAATCTGGTACTCACAAATATGAGGGAACATTGCACCCTCCCTCGTGTAATGCCCTCACTGGTCAGATCAGATCAGTGGTAACCCTTGAAATTAATGTAGAGGTTGAATTTATTTATTTTATTTATTTATTTATTTTACATTTGTTAACCGGGCTAGTCTAGCTGGAGAAAATTCCATTTTCAGTAGAGGCCCGGGGAGAAAAGCTCCACAAAAATTAGTACATAGAGACAAAAAATATTAGTATGCATGTTAATGAAACATTAATAACAAATTGAACAATTTAAGATTGTTACTACAAGTATTAATTTCTATCATACATATTTACAAGAAAATAAGAAGCTATATGTCTTAAGATTAAAGGTGCATGAATTAATTACTTCCTGTCACAGTTACAGACTAGGGAAAAGATGTTAAATTTCCAGTAGACTACAGAACCTTTAAGAAGTTTTCCAAGGCTAACTACTACCTATTATGTGAAGATGTAGCTAAATTCCAAGCCTCATCTCCCAAATGCAGAGAACACAGTGGCCTATGCAGAAGTGTACAGAAACCCTATACAAGTATATAAATAACTGGATAGAAACAGCAGTTCCAAACAAAAATAAATTAGGACAAAATCTGAAAACAAGCCCTCTTTGTGGATCCCTAGTGTAAATATGTTGTACAACAAAAGAAAGAAAATCGTGTCCAAAAATAGAAAGGGATTTGTCCAAAAGACCAAAAACTCCCACATCAATCTCAACAAGAAATGCAGAGGACTAATCAAGTCCACTAAAGACAACTATGAGACAAAAATAGGCTCCCAGGCTAAAGATAACCATAAGGTATTTTTCAGTTATGTACACAGTCTTAAAGGGAACACCCAACAGTGTGCTGAACTAATAGTAAATGGAACTTCCTATACCAAACTGACGGATTTAGCAAATTTGCTGACAGATAAATGTAGCTTCAATGTTCACCCCCATCACACCCAGTTTCCCCCAGGACATACCTTCTACCATTTCTACTCCAACTATCACTAAAAAACAGATCCTCACTGCACTCTCCAGTGCTAAAACACTGGGGCCAGATAATATCCCTGGATGCCTCCTATATAGTTTGACTCATGACCTGTCGGCTTCACTAGAATCTCTATTCAACGCCAGACTCCAGACAGGCTTCATCCCTAGATAATATAGAACTGCAACTGTCATCCCTTTACAAAAAAGTGGACCATCAACAGACCCATAAGTCTGACTAAGAACAAAATTATTGTGGACCTAATAAACAAAGGTATAGGAAATCTTCAAAGTCTGGACCTATCCCAGTTCGGTTTCATCAAGGACAGGTCATGCCTACTAAATTTGGTGGACTTCTTTGAGAAGGTCACTAGAGCCATGAATGAGGGCAAAACAGTAGATACCAACTACCTTGACCTAGCAAAGGCGTTTGACATAAAAAACCTCACTCGGGTATTATTGATAAACTCACAAATTTAGGCATAGATAAATCCCTGTGTCACCCTATTGATATCTAAATGGCTCACAGATAAGATACATGAAGTTAGGGTGGGGAAATCCACCTCCATCAAGAGGCTTGTTAAAAGTGGTGTCCCACAGCACTATGTACTGGGACCTCTCCTGTTTGGAATATAGTTTTCTTAAGTCAAAGCAAATGTGGGCCTTTGGCTGACCAGATTTATTGATTACTGCAAGGTGGATGTAATCACTGAATCCCCCGAAGATACAGATATTTCCAGGAAGGACTAACACAGAGAAATAACTGGTGCCAGAACCATGACCTTAAATGCAATGCAATAAAATGCATAATTATACCCTCTGTGAAGACTACTACCCCTGCAAATTACAATATTGATAACATTCCCCTAACACTAGGCCCAGTGGTAAGGAACTTAGGAACTCAGGTTGGCAGCAACCTGAACTTTGATTAATGTGTATCCATGGTAGTGAGAAAATTCTTCAATGTAGCACAACTTATAGGTAAGGGCATGGCATCCAGATCTAAGGAGATCGTAGTCCCACTCTACTCAGCCATCATTAGACCAATAATTGAGTACAATGCACCCTTCAGCATGTACCTGACCAGGTATTTGCAACAACTAGAGTGGCCACAGGGATTCATCACTAAAAGAATACAGGGTGTAAATAATATGTCTTATGCAGGCTGGCTGTCTCCTACAGACAACTGAGGGGTGATCTATGCCTAACTTACAAGCTATTCTCAGATCCAACCCTGATAGATCTGCTACACATTCACAAAGCAAACAGCACTAGAATTACCTGATCTAAGGATCTAAACCTTCACTGTGACATCAACAAAACATGTTGGAGGGATAGGTATGTGTCTCAGAGACTACCCCTTCTCTGGAAAAGGCACCTTATTCATGTGAAACAGAGCTCTTCTCTAAGACTATGCAAAAACAATTTGGACCAATGGATGGGAAATGGTGAATTCACCCCTGGCTTGTCACCTGTGCCCCTTATGGACAGGGACAGTTAGTAGATGCCTTAAGTCACAGGTATATACCAAAGCCATTCTGTCACATGGGCATTGATAACTGGGAAATAAGGGCATGAATGCCTAGCTTGAAAATGGCTCTTGGGCCCTTAGAGTAGCAACATCTTATGCTCCTATGATCCAGGTAACTTTCTTGGTGGTACAAGGTGTTAAGTTCAATGAGTTTAGATAAAGAACACAGGTTATTTATGGTTCAAATCCAGCTAAAATATACTTTTACAAATGGTGTAAAAATTACATTTCTCACAACATTTTGATTAGGAATGTAAAACTAAAGACAGATGAGAATGATAAAAATGTTTATTGTAGCAAGCAATGTATCAGTAATGCTTGCATAACTGAATTGTTCTGTTTAGCATATGTCATTAATGCTTCATACATAACCTCAAGCTAATGCCTGTACAATTTCTTAAACATGACAATGATAATATTCAATTTCAAATGCACTTGCATGTGTATGAAAGGAACAATAATTTCCTTACAATCATCATGACTCATCACATATCCTAACTATGTGTTCAGGACAGTATGTTTTGTGAAGTACAGTGGATATAAAAAGTGTACACACCCCTGTTAAAATGCTAGGTTTTTGTGATATATAAAAAATGAGACCACAATAAATCATTTCAAACTTTTTCCCCACACTTAATGTGACCTATAACATGTACAGTTAAATTGAAAAACAAGCAAATCTGTTAGGGAAAAAAATATAAAAAATAAAAAAACATACAATACACTGGTGGCATAAGTGTGCACACCCTTAAACTAATACTTTGTTGTGTGTGCACACCCTTAAACTAATACTTTGTTGAAGCACCTTTTGATTTAATTACAGCATTCAGTCTTCTTGGGTAGGAGTCTATCAGCGTGGCACATCTTGACTTGGCAATATTTGCCCACTCTTCCTTGCAAAAGCACTCCAAATCTGTCAGATTGCGAGGGCATCTCTTGTGCACAGCCCTCTTAAGGTCACCCCCACAGATTTTCTATTGGATTTAGGTCCGAGCTCTGGCTGGGCTACTCCAAAATTTTAATTTTCTTCTGGTGAAGCCATTCTTTTGTTGATTTGGATGTATGCTTGGGGTCATTGTCATGTTGAAAGGTGAAATTCCTCTTCATCTTCAGCTTTCTAGCAGACGCCTGAAGGTTTTGGGCCAAAAGTGACTGGTATTTGGAACTGTTCATAATTCCCTCCACCTTGACTAAAGCCCCAGTTCCACCTGAAGAAAAGCAACCCCAAAGCATGATACTGCCACCACCATGCTTCACCGCTGGAATGGTGTTTGTTTGGTGATGCAAAGTGTTGTTTTTGCGCCAAACATACCTTTTGGAATTGTGGCCAAAAAGTTCAAACTTGGTGATGTATTGTTTTACAAATTTTAGCTGGACCTGTATTTTTTTGTGTAGGAAAAGGCTTCTGTCTTGCAACCCTACCCCATAGTCCAGACATATGGAGAATAGGGGAGATTGTTGTCACATGTAGTACGCAACCAGTACTTGCCAGAAATTCCTGCAGCTCCTTCAGTGTTGCTGTAGGTCTCCTGGCAGCCTTGCTTACCAGTTTTCGTCTTGTCTTTTCATCAATTTTGGAGGGACGTCCAGTTCTTTGCAATGTCACTGTTGTCCCATATTTTCTCCACTTTTTGGTGATTGCCTTCATTTTGCTCCATGGTATACCCAATGCTGTGGAAATTTTTTTGTACCCTTCTCCTGACTGATACCTTTCAACAATGAGATCCCTTTGATGCTTTGTAAGCTCTCTGCGAACCATGGCTTTTGCTGTAACAGGAAACTGCGTAAATGTCAGGAAAATCCTACAAGGACAGCTAAACTTTATTTGGGTTATTCAGAGTATTTTTTAATTGATGGCAGGTGTGTACCCAAGAATACTCAATGATGTAATTAAATTAAAAGGTACTTATACAAAGTATTAGTTTAAGGGTGTGCACACACAACAAAGTATTAGTTTAAGGGTGTGCACGCTTATGCAACCAGTGTATTGCACATTTTTTTAAATTTTTTTATATTTTTCCCCTAACAGACTTGTTTGTTTTTCAATTTAATTGTACAGGTTATAGGTCACATTAAAGGTGGGAAAAGTTTTGAAATGATTTATTGTGGTCTCATTTTTTATATCACAAAAACCTGGCATTTTAACAGGGGTGTGTAAACTTTTATATCCACTGCATGTATGTAACAGACCCCAACCTCTGTTACTCAGGTTATGCAACTCCATACATCTGAAATATATTTACAAACATAAATATTTCCTTTTTACATAGGAATGCATTCCCAGAACAACTTAAAGTCACACATACAGGACTCTATGAAGTATATCTCCAGTCATTCTGAAAACAGTATATTTCTGATTACCATGCTTAAAAGGATGTTCTCCTGTGGCAATATAAATTATTAAGTTAAGTTTCAGTTTTTGCATTCTTTATCTCATGGGTCCAGTTACCAAATTGGCAAAACACAATTTAACAGTGTGTAAGTCCCAACATCAAAATATGTTAGAATTCATCCTATTTAACCTTCCAAATACCAAGGATTACAAGCCAAACCATTAAGCATTTCATTGTTGAACATTGCAACATGTGTCAACAGTTTGAGCCTCACACATGGCAAATCTTACTGCCATGTTTCACACCTTTAGTGCTATTTGATATTAAGTACTGCCAATGTGTCTGCCAAGGAATCCTTCTCCTTTCAGTTGTACAAATGCATTTGGTAGGGCTGTGCATCCTTACACACAACCTACTGTATGCATGATCTAAATCGGGCGACAGTTCAGACATATGTTGTTAGTTTGAGTTCTGCAGGCATGGCTGGTGATGGAACAGGAAGGTGGGGTGTTGAGGAATCCAGGATTGTTGTCACTCCTCATGAAGTGCTACAGCTGTAAGCTTCTCTAGAGAAGTACACCAGGTCTCACTATAAGGCTGAGGCTTGGAATAGCTTGGCCAAGACCATCTCCAGTGCAACTGACATTCCCCACACTGGTGGACAATGTAGTGCCCTTAAAACGTGCAAATAGGACCATCTAAGCCAATGGGGGGGCTGAATTTAGGACTGCAAACACCACTCACATCTTTAAGTATACTGACTCATAACCTCTCTGTGATATGGCTTTTATTATCTAGCCAGCCAACAGACTTATTCATTATTCTTTCATATATACTTGCCTTAGAGAGGTACAGGGTAAGTATGTCTCAGGTCCAAATGCAAGACAGATAACTATTTTCAGTCCCTCACTCCTTAGCATCTTGAGCAGGCATACCTCAATCTAGATATCAAGCATGCATGCCTTCTCCAATAGAACTTGCTGCTTGCATTAGGCAGTGAGAACACCAGCCTCACATTGTGTGGGTTCAATACTGAGAAGCAGCAATTTGGTTTTATTATAGGGTAGTATTTATAAAATATTAACAGCAATAATGAATGTCAGGAACAATTCAGTTATGCTAAGTGCAATTATTATATCCATCCATCCATCCATCCATCCATCCATCCATCCATCCATCTATCCATAACTCCTTTTTCCCATTTTTGCACATAAGAACAATAATTATATGTGAATGCATGTATCCTATATGGGATAGGGAAATAAATGCTGCTATTTTTTTATATACTAGCAGTGAGATTTGTTTATTTTATGACATCTTAATACTTTCCCTCATATATGGACGTGGGAAAGGTGTATAATAGTAAATTATCTTATTTGTTTATGTAATGCTAAAAAAACTTTACTTTCCTTGACTTCATTTTCCTCAATGCTATTCTTACTTCTTCTATGGTGGGATCCTCTTCTTCTTTCATCATAAGCTGCATCTAGGGCAGTACAGCTTCTGTGGGGTTTTCATCAATCAGAAGCTGGTGAAGCTGGTGAAAGTACTCCTTCCATCTGCTTTTGATGCCCTGAGGACTGATGAGGAGGTTGTTGCTGGCATCCCTTATAATGGATTCCTTATGACTATCTTCTTTATTTTTTTGTATTTGCCTTGCAACCTCATAGAGTTTCTCTGTGCCATTTGTTGAATTAGTTTCTAGAAGCTGGTAGAGTGCCTATGATGCCTTGTTTTTTGCTATGGGAACTTCTGTCTTAGCGTCCTCATTAGCCATCCAATATTCCTGTATAATCTGGTCTGTGTTTTCTATCTCCCACTTCTTTCTACAATCCTTCTTTCTTTTGATGACTTCCTGTACTTCTGCATTCCACCAACAGCTTTCCTCATTTCCATACCTGGCTGGGCCCCATTTCTGTTCCATAGACCTCAGGCATGCTGTTTTGAGGTGCTGACATTTTTCTTCAGCTCCACCTATTTCCTGTTCTTCCTGAGGTAATAAAGCCATGAGTATTTCCTTGAACTCTTGTGCTGTCTCTACAGTCAAGTTTCAGTTCTTTAGCCTAGTCTCTGTTGACCTTAGAACCTTCTCCGACCACTACTTGCAACTGATTTATTGGTTTATGCTGTGGGCTGACTGTTTCAGCTGTTTTCACCCAGTATGACTTTGCAATCACTGACTCTACCCCAATGCCCTTTCCTTTCTAGAAGAAAGTCTACTTGATTTACCTGTTGCCACTCCAGTATGTGAGCTTGTGACTTTCTCTCTTGCTGAACCATGTGTTTACCACCATCAAGCCATTTTCCAGATAGAAGTCTAGAATGACCTCTGCTTCTTTATTTTTGTTGCTCCACTCATGTTTACCCAGGCAGTCCTCATATCCTTATGGCCTGCTCTGTCTGTTCTAATATGTGAATTCAGGTCTCCCATTCTCAACACCAACTAATGTTATCCTGCTTTATCTTTTAGGTCCTGCAATGCTGCCAGAATAGATTCTTATCCTTGATATCACAATCATGCTGTGGGTCAAAGGTTAATATTATGAATACTACCCTATCCTTACACTGGATTATAAATGCCATGTCTGTTACTGATTCTGCTGACTTTCCTCACTGTCTTTTGAAGCCTCATCCCTCAGCATAGTTCCCACACCATTTCTATTGTGTCCTCCCATTGAGTAGATGACTCTGTATTCCAAGCCAAGTGGCTCTGCTGCACTGCCCTTCCATCTTGCCTCTTGAATACAGAGCATGTCTAGCCTCCTTCTTCCCATAATGTCATCCACTGTGACTCATGTTCTCCTGTCTAGAAGATACTGCACACTGCAGTTAATGTCCAAAGTGGTTGGTCTAAACAACTCTTTACACAATAGGTACCATTTACAGTGTGTGTGCTGCTCACAACTCCATTCTTGGGTGAGTTTGAAGTGGAAACACCAAGCATGTTTTTGGAGGTGACTGTCTTAGAATCTAGGGCTCAGAGTTGAGGATGGCCTAGGTATGCAGATAGAACTTTGACAAAATTGCTTCTATACGCAGGGAAATGATGTACCTAGACCATACCCCATAGCACACTGTGGCCTACAAAGAAAATCAACAGCACATAAGGAGCCAGGGCTTTCACCTGTGTACCTGGAGTAATGATGGTGAAGTGATGGGAGGGGATGAGGGTTGCATCACCACAAATGTTCACCCAAATCACCACTGAGAACAAATACAAAAGAAAAGAGTAAAAATTATTTATTACAAAATTAAATGCAAATACATGAAAATAGCTGATATATGACAAACATTTATATTTGTGGATGTTGTTAATTAACAATAAGAAGTCATATATAGGTTCATAGGTTCTGGGCCTTCCATGTTGATTCCTTAATGGTTTTCTTGGATGTAGCCAAAGAAGGTCACCTTTGGATTAGTTTGCTTACTCTGTTAACAAATGAGTATGTAAACTGGATGAAAAGGCTAGTTGATAATGTTTATGCAGTTACATTGTTTAGCTACATTGTCTCAGGGCTATTTAGCTTACAATTGTTTAACCACTGAGAACAGTATTTGCAGACAGCTTTTAAGGAGAAATATATTTTTCTAGCTCTTTGTCAGTTTCATAGATATCAATGAGACCAGGTGAATGGTGTGAATCTTCATGATATAAAACTACACTGTTCATTTAGTTGCTACTGGCTTTACAATAATAAGGTAATGGTGAAAGGACACATGTCTGACATTTGATCTGTAGTGTAGTGTAGTAACTCGGATTCATGCCTCCAAGTGCATGCAAACCCCACCTGGTTGGGAGGGGCAAGTGGATCATGCCCCTTTACTTCTCCCCCTCCCTGCCTGACTCTTCCAGTGCCTGGGACACTAATCAAACCTCAGTAGCCCGAGTCACAGATAGGGCTCAAACCTTTTGCTCAGTGGACAAATATTAAGCCCCTTAATGTCATATTTCAGATGAGACATTGTACTGTATTCTGAAATACGCCTCTATTACAACCTGTGTATAAAAATATAGTATCATCATCAAGCAGCTTAGAGGACTATATAATGAGGTGCTATTTTAAATCCCAGATGTATTCTGAGGCTAACACAACTGTGCTTAGAGGCAATTCACAAATTGTGTATTGCTTATAGCTACATATAACCCATGATATTTTGAGAATCACTATGTGATATTTAGGAAACTTATAGCCTTTTATCTGGTATAGCACAGGGATTCTTCTCAAGAAATGCCACTGTGCCTTGAAAAACATGTAACTAAAATAAAGCAAAATAAATAAATACAGAATAGAATTTGCAAATACATTGCCCACACTACTTCTGGGAGGAGAAGCCTGGGTCCTGCTGTTCAACTGTCTATTGAATCTTGTCAGTCAAGGGAAGACCAAAGTGCCAGTACATGCTATAACACTGTGTTATAATTGTTTGCTGAAGATGTTTTGCTAAAAAATCATTGACATATATTTTGAAAAACTAATTATTTCAGCTAAACAAACTCTTCACAGATGTATGTGCAGAGGATGACATCTATGAAAAAAGGGTGCCAGAAAAGAAAGAAAATAACACAACTGCTTTATTACAGTTTGACCTGCACTAGTTCAAATATTTAGAAGTAACCATTTTTTTAAGGATGTTCCTTATTTTTTATTTTCTGCAGTGTTTCATATAACCACAAGAGGGTGCAACTATACAAAATAAACAGCAAAATACCAGAAGGTCAAGGGGAAGCATTGTTAATAGTTAATATAGCAGTATTGCAGCTGGGTAAATGTAGCAACAGTGGTTTTTAAAAAAAAAAAAAGTCGTCCCTTTGTCATTTCCACAACAGACCCTTTGTCATTTCCATTGACATAACTCAATGTTGCAAAGTGTGTGAACATCTTAGGAGGTCGCTAGTCAGGGAATCTACTCAGCAGGACTCTGAATTCCTCACACAATTATTAAGGTAGTGTCCATTTCCTTAGACTTGAAGGTGTGAGAGCCTTATGTTATGCAAGTGCTTTGGCTCTGACGCTTTCTAACTGTGCAGCTGTTAGCTGTGAGGATACTCAGGGGAAAATACGTTCCATAAAGGCTTTTTTTCCTGGTTAAATTATGCTTTATTTCAATAGAGTTATTAACTGAAAATCTGTTATAGTATCTTACTATTTGTATCTGCCTGAAGAAAAGAATATCAGCTACAAAGCTGTCACATCATATATAAATAAGAAGTGGATAAACATTCCTTCTGGCTGCTTGTAAAAACACTTCCTTGGAATGACCCTTGCTGGGGTGTTAAGCTTTTTTCTTTTTCCTTTTATCTGTGATGTGCTTCAGATTGTAGCCTGTACATGTCTTCTGGCATGGAACCAATATCAAAAAAGAAAGAAGCAACATCTTTACTGAGTTCACTGCAAGTTCCTTCTAGGCTTGGCTTAATACTTTGTGATTTATTACCAGTCTCAAAACAAAACATGATCAAGTTCCACATGGTGCAATAGTTAAGAATGGAGTGTCTGGGATTGGAATCCATACTTTTCAACAAGTTGCATGCCTTTGTTCTGAAGTTTAAGGAAGCTCTGAGGTTTATTATTTAAGGGGGCATTTTATTAATGCATTGTATTTTGGGGAATACTTTATTTTCAGTTGCCATCTCTGTTATAAAGTCTGTTTATTTACTTACTTATTTTCATTTGTTAACTACACAGGTGGGCTGGTCCTGGGATACTTTTGAGCTACAAACTAAACCATTAGCAGAAGACATTTTATATTTTGTACAAGATAAAAAGTATTAAGTAAATGTCTACAAGTATTTGACAACAGATGATATCGCCCTCTATTCACATCATTATATAAGAATAGCACATATATATATATATATATATATATATATATATATATATATATATATATGGGTCTACCTGAAAACGACGAAAGTGCAGAACGCCTACGATGAGAACACCGACACTGGAAGATCGACAATGGAGAAGACCGACAGTTGAGAATCCCGACTCTGAGAACACCGACATATTAAGGTAAGTGTATGATAGTGATGGACGTTAGGGTAGGGTGCGGTTCAGGTAAGTGTGCGATAGTGATGGACTTTAAGTTCAGGGGCAGGTTAAGTGAGTTAGGGTTAGGGTATGGGTAAGGTAAGTGTGCGATAGTGACAGACTTGAGGGTTAGGGGTGGATTAAGTGAGTTAGGGTTAGAGTGCGGGTAAGGTAAGTGTGCGATAGTGACAGAGTTAAGGGTTAGGGGCGGATTAAGTGAGTTAGGGTTAGGGTGCGGGTAAGGTAAGTGTGTGATAGTGACAGACCTTAGGGTTAGGGTTAAGGTTAGTGCATAGATAGTTGTGTATGTAAGGTTTAGTGTAGGTTTGTAAGGTTTTTGGTGTGCTTGTGTTATGTGTGTGTTTTTCGGGAAAGGTATTTGTTTTATTGATTGTCGGGATTTTGGCTTGTCGGGCATGTGAAGTTTCGTGTTTTTGAACTTTCTTTTTGTCGCTTTTTCGTGTCGGTTATTTCATTGTCAGTGTTTTGTCATGTCGGTGCTATCAGGTAGACCCATATATATATAGATATATAGATATATATATAAATATATATATATATATATATATATATATATATATATATATATATATATATATATATATATATATATATATATATATATATATATGTGTGTGTGTGTGTGTGTGTGTATTGCATAGCTCTCAACCCTCTAGATGTTCACTGAATGTCCAGATTTTTGCCTCACATTTTTGGTCTGTTCTTCATAAGATTTGTGGTTTTCAGGCAAATCAGTGAAGACTGAAGTTACTAAATTATGACAGACATTTGCATTTCAGACTTCATATCCTTCAGAAAGTGCATGCTAACACTAAACCTTTTATTCTATACAATTTTTAAGTGTATAAGAGCAATATTTAAAATCTGTCACTATTTTTGGGCCTTTGCCCCCGATTTGTTTTTGATTTTGTCCAGATTTTTTGTGCTGGGAAGTTGAGAGGTATATATATATATATATATAAAAACAGAAGATAAAGACATTCCACAATAATGCATTGTAATGTAATTCTACATAAATGATATAGAATGAATTGCACTCAATGTGAAGCAGAGGATTGTGAAGCAAGGTTAATACATTTAGAAGGATTCCAGACATAGTAAAACATTTAGAAGTGAACTTTCCTAATGTTTTATAAAGGCAATGGTTACTGAACCTCAACGGTGTTTAGCTGCTGTTCTTGTAGCAAAAGCAGCTGTACAGAACCTGTAAATGTTTCTGTAGTGGTTACTTAATGTAGGGCAGTTCTCTGTAAGTCTAATTCATTCAAGCAGGAAGTTCCATGCAGCACGATCAACCTTAATGAATGCAGATGTTCTTCGTGTTTCACTGTTGCAGTCATCACATTAGGGTTATCTGCTTGCAGTAGCCCTCAGTTGGCCTGATTAACAAAGTCTTGGGTCCTGCATCAGTTGCTGTTTCTTCTTCCGTGATGTCAGGTCATCAGGGGTATAAAACATGCAGCCGACACCATTACATCAGTCTTTCTTGCTGTGTGGCTGCCCAAAGCAGAAGCAGTTCGTAAGTGCCGGTCGGCCGACTCCTGAAATTTTCGTTTTCGAGTTTCAGAACTGAAGTCTTCAACTAAAGCTAAGTACCCCGTTGAGGAAACTTTTTCTTGCTCTTTACCGATGTCAGTAAAAGTTAATACTTGCATTTCTTGTGGAAAGAAATACCTTACAAAGATTTTCATTCATACTGTATTCCTTGCCTAGGCCCTGACCACGACGTACCTCGCTGTCAGTTTTGTGCCTTATTTAACCAATGCACTATCCGTCGTCGGTATATTTACGTCTCTAAATATTTCGGTTCTTGGTTCAATTATCCAGATATGTCGTCGCTAAACCATCTGACTACCGGAATTCTGAAATAAAGCAAAGATAAAGACAGAGACAGGCCATCTAGGTCCAAAGCTGCCGACGACGCTTCTCCTAAGCCAGTCGCCAGTTCGCCGGTACTCAGTGAGGTACTTTTGCAGTCCCTGATACGTGCTACTTCTGATCCGCAGGCCTCTACTGAGATCCATTCAGATTCCAGTATGCCGCGAGATGCTTCAGCTGTGGAACCTGCGGATGTGTCAACCTTGGATGGGTCTGGAGCTGCTGTGCAGGCACTGGCTTCTGAGGGTGTATTCAGGCCTATGGACTTGCATATTAAACTGATGCCACCTTCTTCTTTAAGGCCTAAAACTCAAACCATGCCTAGAAAACCGATGCCCAGGCTGCATGCTCAGGCCTCTATGCCTAAAATTCAAATTATAAGAATGGCTGAAGACCACATAACTTTAATCATGGGAAGCCAATCATCCTCTTCTAAGAGACCTAGGACTGAATTTGCTTATGAATCTTCTGACCAGGATTCTGATATTTCTGTTTCTTCTGATGACCTGGATTTACCCTTATCAACTTATGAGGATTCTGATGCAGAGGACTCTGTTCTCTCTGCTTTCCCTCCAGAGGATTTATCTTTTGGTGAAACCTTGCATACTCTAAGGGAGCATTTCCACTGGGAAAGCCAGGATTTCTCTGATTCAAAACAGAGGCTTAGGGACTTCTTACTCCTGCCTCAACATAGGCCCTTAGCTATCCCTCCTGTACTAGACATTGTTGATGATGCCTTTTTGCAATCTAGTTTGGCCCTGATTCTTTGCCTCCTACTCCCAGAAAACCTGATAGATATTACAGGGTTCCTGATTCTCACAAGTTCCTTTTTATAAATCCTATTGCGGATCCTGAGACTATTTCATAGGGACCCAAGGGCATTAAGGCTTCTACTGCCAAAAATCCTACCCCTTTTGATAAAGACTCCAGGGCGCTGGATACATGGGGTAAGAAGGTATACACTTCTGCAACCTTGGCCATTAGGGATTTAAACTGTCAGTTTCATATGTTAAGGTATCAACGACATATTATTGGATTGCTTAAACAGAAATTGATGTTGATTCCTGACTGTGCTGAAAATAAGGATTTACAGGATTTAATGCATTCTGCTGAACAGGTTGGAAAACATACTTTGCAATGTGGGTTTGATTCTTTAGAGGCCTCTTGCAGGGCTGCTGTCACTGGGTCAGTACTTAGAAGGCATGCTTGGCTTAAGGAGCAATCTTTTCCTGAGCATGTTAAAGCTAAATTGTTGGATGTTCTCTTAAATCAGGATCGCCTGTTTGGTAACAAAGCAGAGGAAGTTCTTAAAAAGATGGAGGAAAAAGCTAAATCTATGCAAACTGTTAAAGATTTCTTACAAGTTCAGCCTCCAAGATTTAGTAGGAATTGACCCTCTAAGATTTGGTCCTTTCTTGCCTCTTCCAGGCCTTCTCAAGCCAAACCCAGACCCAGCAGAAACCCCAGGTTTCAGTCCCAGGGTACGTACAAGACTAAGCAGTGGGAGGCTTCCACTTCCAAATCTGGGAGTAGTAAGACTCCCCCATGGAAAGCTGTCTCAATGACTTGACTTTAAAACTTCCAAGCACTTCTCAACTCACTGCTCCTTTAGGGGGAAAGATTGGTCTGCAGGCCAAAAACTGGGAACTCATTACACAGGACAAATGGGTTTCAGATATAGTGTCCCAAGGATACAGATTTCACTTCCATACATTACCAACCCCAAACGGTTGGCCAGATCTACCCACACATCAGTGGGCAGAGGCTCAAAAGCAAGTACTCTCTCTTTTAAGCATAAAGGCTATTCAAACTGTACCAGAAGAGGAAAAAGGACAAGGTTTCTACTCAAGACTTTTCCTGGTACCCAGAAAAGACAATTCATGGCATCCTATCCTGGACCTGTCTACTCTAAACACCTTTCTGGTGATTCCAAAATTCAAGATGCTGACTCTTCACCAGTTGCTTCCTATGCTAGGAAAAGATGCCTGGATGGCAACACTCGATCTAAAGGAAGTATACCTGCACATCCCAATCAGGGAATCTTGCAGAAGATACCTATGCTTCAAAGCAGGCTACAAGTACTATCAGTTCTCTGCACTGCCCTTTGGCTTATCTACTGCGCCCAGGGTATTCACAATGTGCCTAGCTCCAGTCATTGCATTTTGCAGGCAAAGAAATATTCAAATATACCCATACCTGGATGATTGTCTAATTCAGGCAGAAAGCCAGGACTTACTTTTGAATCATCTGGCCTTTGTACAAAGGGTGCTAACTTGTCTGGGGTACACTATAAATGAAAATAAATTGCACCTGGTACCCTGTCAACAAATTATATTCTTGGGAGCAAGCTTGAATACAACTTCCCAGATGGCTTTCCTCATGCCAGAGAAACAAATGCACCTGACAACCTACTTCAAAGTAGTGGCCACAAAAACCCTGTTATCTGCGAGGCAGATATTGCAAGCCTTGGGGTTCATGGCCTCCTGCATTCTTCTAATTCCATATGCAAGACTGCATATGAGGAAACTACAATGGTATCTAAAAAGCCTATGGTGTCAACATTCTCAGGATCTAGAAGCAATGATTCCTATCATACCTTGCCTATGCCTGGAATTTCTTTGGTGGGCAGAGGCTTGCCACCTAAACAAGGGACTACCATTCACTCTACTCCCTGCCACCAAAACCCTAACAACAGATGCATCAGACTATGCATGGGGGGCTCACCTGGCAGGGAAGTGCATTCAGGGCAAATGGAACCCAAGTCAAATGCACCTGCATATCAATCAAAAAGAAATGTTAGCTGTACAGAATGCTCTGACAGCCTTCAAGGACCACATTCTTCCAGGACAATTAATGGTAAAGACGGACAACACCACTGTTATGTGGTAAATAAACAAGCAGGGGGGTACCCATTCTTACCCCCTCTGTAGACAAGCCATGGCATTGTGGAACACAGCCTTGAGCTACCAAGTGTATCTGCAAGCTCAATTCCTGCCAGGAAAACTAAATACACTGGCAGACGGATTAAGCAGAAGCCTCATGGACCCACACGAGTGGAAACTGGAACCAAAGATTTTCAACATGTTGACAAACAAATGGGGGAGCCCAGATATAGACCTGTTTGCCTCCCCCCAGAACTACCATTTGGACAAATTTAGCACAAGGACTCCCCACAAACAGGCTTAGAAGGTGGATGCCCTATCCTTCAGCTGGAAATACATATCAGTTTATGCCTTTCCTCCTCTGCCTCTCCTCTCCAAAGTACTGTTAAAGATCAAACAGGACAAACCAAGGATGATATTGATTGCACCAGACTGGCCACACCAACACTGGTACCCCCTCCTGCACAGTGTGTCACTGTTGGTCCCATGGCACCTGCCTCTGACCCCTACCCTGTTGTCTCAACAGGAGAATCAGATTCTGCACCCTCAGCTTCAATCCCTGAACCTAGCAGCCTGGCTAATTACCTAATCTCTCCCTCACCATCCCTCAGTAAACCAGTGATGAATAATATTTTAGAGGCAAGGAGGCCTAGTACTAGAAAATCTTATGCTGAAAAATGGAAAAGATTCCGTGCTTGGAACCAGTCTCAAGGGATGAGCACAGCAGCACCCAATTTACCTCAGATTCTACAATACTTAACTGAGATACTTCACAAGGGACTTTCTTTTTCCTCCATCAAAATTCACACCTCAGCCATTTCAGCTCATTATAACACAGAACATCCCCTCTTCTCACCTCCACTGCTCAAGCAGTTCTTCAGAGGGGCCACAAATCTAAGACCACCCAGGAGAGCCCCAACTCCAACCTGGGACCTTAACTTTGTATTGGAGAAACTCACTCTTCCTCCTTTCAAGCCAGCTGCTAGGGCAGATTTAAAATTCCTTTCTTGGAAAACAACCTTCCTTTTAGCAATCACTTCAGCAAGAAGGGTATCTGAATTACAGGCCCTTATGGCTGTGGAGCCTTTCATCATCTTTCATGCGGACAGGGTGTCCCTCAGAACCAATCCCTCCTTCATGCCCAAGGTGGTATGCAGTGTGGCTCTCAATCAGTCCATTCATTTGCCAACTTTCTTTTCCAATCCACAGAACAAAGAGGAATGAATACTCCACTCCTTAGACATGCACAGACAACTTACATTTTACTTGGACAGGACTAAATCTCAAAGGAAATCTGAACAACTGCTTGTGGCATTTGCTGCAGGGGCAAAGGGGAAGGCTATCTCAAAGCAAACCATTTCTAAATGGATAGGCCATTGCATTAATTTCTGCTACAAGCACCATGGAAATCCTATCCCTCAGGGGATCAGACCCCATTCAACCAGGGCTGCATCTACCTCTACAGTCTTTCTCAGAGGTGTTCCCACCAGGGACATCATAGAAGCCGCTACCTATAGTTCTGTACATACCTTCACCAAGCATTACCATTTGCCAATTTTCTCTAAGTCCAGAGCTGGCTTTGCCACTGCAGTCTTGCAGGGTCTTATAGCTGGTCCTAATGCTATCTAACTTCCTCCTCCCATCCGTAGCTTTGGGAATCTACCCAAGTGTGATGACTGCAACAGTGAAACACGAAAAACATAGTACAGTTGTGTACACTTACCATAAATGTAGATGTTCGAGTGTATTCACTGTTGCAGTCCTGGTTACCATCCCTCCAGCCCCCTAATTTCTTTGGCTATTCCTCTACTATTCCTACTATGCTTAAAAGCTTTTTGGTGTATTTGCTTTTATATCGAAGGTATATCCTTGTATATTTGTGTACATATGTTTTATTGCTTCCCATTAAGGGGACACCTGACATCTGGCGCAAGAAAAACTGTAATGGTGTCGGCTGCATGCTTTATACCCCTGAGTACCTGACGTCATGGAAGATGAGACAGCAACCAACGCAGGACCCAAGACTTTGATAATCAGGCTGACTGAGGGCTACTGCAAGCAGATAACCCAGATGTGACGACTGCAACATTGAATACACTCGAACATCTACATTTATGGTAAGTGTACACAACTGTCCTTTCCTCTTGTTACTGCTCCAAAGGTGGGCCTTTTTTAATTTTAGGGCCGGGCTCTTCATTTGCTAGAGCATAGCGAAGAAGGGACTGCACTTGTGATTAGTCAGATTGCAAGTTGGAGTTAATAGTCTAGTTGGAGGAGATTGAAAATGCTAGCAGTAGGGTGACTCTGCCTGTGACTGGGAGGGAGTTGTTTTTTTTTGGATAAAGAAAAAGAGTAAGGTTTGTGACAGTCTGAAAGATATAAATCAGAATATTCTGTTCAGAGTCATCAGTAGAGTATGGGTATTTAGACAGGAGTTTCACGTTGTAGGAGGTAAGGCACATTTTGATTTGGCATCACTGTTCCTTTGCCCATTCATCATCTTCATTCAGTGAGTTAGAGATGTGTTAAACTTTAGCTGTATCTTAGCTGTTTTAATATACTATCTGTGCAGATCCTACCGTGAGATTTGAAGGTCGTAAACTGTTGCCTTCATGCTAAAATACATCAGTTGAAACCCACTGTTGTATGTTTACTTTGGGGGTAGTTATGACGGTGGGTGGCTGCAGCCATTGTAAAGCCACTACTCTGTATTAAAATCCCTGACACCTCAACGTAGAAAAAGAGTTAAATCAGCACATGTACTATGGCTTACCAAGAAATAAAAAAAGCTAATGCTTAACAGAGATACAGTACAGAAAATCTGTCATTGAAAAAAAAAAAACCAACCTACGACAATGTCAGCATTTGGGAAGCTTTACTAAAATACCACACGAAAGGCTAAACAAAACTATTATACTAGTCTATAGGAAAATCATAGTAAAACCAAAAAATGTTTTGGTTAACAAACAATAAAATTATCCTTCCTGGTTAAAAATCACAACTGTGGTATTTCACGGAGAGCTAGACTATAGTATAGTGTGCAGATTTAATTCACACTATATAAATGTTGAATTCTTTTAATTAACCCAACGCATTTACCAACATCTGTGTCAGTCTTACCCTCTCCCATGCCACAATTCTGACTATCACAAAAAAAAAATATTCAAAAACATACCTGTCTTGTGGCCAGTAGTCCAGCAGTATAGCTGTTCACACAGTATCTAAACTTTTAAATCCTTCCTTTTTTATTTTTATTATTTGTTAATTGGGTAAGCCTACTGGTCACAACTGTCCCTTTCAGGTGCAACCTGTGTCCACTGTCTGTTGAGAGTCACATGGAGGTGAAAGAATTCCAACCACATACCTTTGACTGTAGGAAGCAGCACATTAACAGCTCAGAGCCTTGATCCACCATGATAAATGCCAGTACAATTATTCTCTTCAAGAAACTTTAGTCCGCAAATCTGTTGATCTAGGAAACCACAAACACATGGTCATCTTGTGCAGGTTAGGGGTTTTAGACAGTGATTAGCAGATGGATTTAGGAGTGGGGGGTTAGGTTTAGGGATTATTAGGGGAGTTTAGGATTAGGGCGCTATCAGGGACTTTATGGTTGGGGGCTAGGATTAGGGACCAGGAGGGAGTTTTATGGTTAGATGTAGTGTTCTGTTGGGGCTATGTAGTTCAGTGGGTTCAGGGTCATGGGAGTTGAGAGACTTACCAATTAATGTATGTGGCAGTGAGTGTTTCTCTTACTACTAGCACAGAAGCACTAGTAATAGATCCATTTTAGGCCCATGTGATGCAGAATCACATACTGTACTAGTACATAAACTCAAGGAACTTGACCCAACTAGTAATAAAATAGACTGGTTTAAAAGTTATCTCAGCCACTGAAAGTAGCCTACACACTGGGCTGACAAGTGTCACCTTCTCGGGAAATAACAGTAGGTGTGCAGCAAGGTTCAATATTAGGACCTTTAATCTTTCACATATTTATAAATAAAATCCATACAAAATGTCACCCAGCAAATGTAATCAATTAAGAAATGTCAATACTAATATGTGCAGCTTCTTCAGTCAAATACCTCCAAGCTGATCTATAGTATTCCTTTTGAAAAATAGAAAACTGGCTTGAAAATCTAAACTGATCCTAAATCCAAACAATATTAAAGTGTTAATATTTTCTCCTCCAACCTAGTCAATCACATTATAGCAACTTAACACTAGCAACAATCAATGTTGTGTCTTTTGGCTTTTCCCGGTTAGGGGTCGCCACAGCGGAACTCTGGTCTGCTAATGATTGGTAGTTGATTTTTACGTGCCGAGTTACCAGCCCTGATGCACAACCTTCAACGAAGGTATGCCCATTCATGCATGTCTCCATGCAGAAGACGCTCTAGCTGAGAATCGAACCAGACAGCGTCTTACTGTGAGGCGACAACGCTACCGCAGCATCACCACCGCGGGTAACACTAGCAACAAACACTAGCAACAATCAATAACACTAGAATTTAATTAGTACAAAATACAAAACTACTGGGAATAATAATTGATAATAGTTTAAGATTTTGATCGGCAGTTCACAAAAAAGGACTTATTTACAAAGTCAATCCTTTCCTATCTGGAGGAAACATACACAGCTATACCTGTTTAACATTAAAATTACTGCCAATTTAACCAAAATTAAATCTTACCTCTACTATACAATCTTGAAATTCCCCCAGCTCTGTGGTGACATCCACCTTAACCCTGGTCCCAACATCAGTCAATTCCCATCATCAACCCATATTCCAGGTTCAGGACATATACTTAACTTTATCTTGGTAAGCACACATAGCATGTGCAGCATCAAAATCTCTGAAGTGTATGCTTGGATAACCGCACAATCTCCTGACATACTAGCAATCACTGAAACCTGGCTTAAACTGTACATAAAAGATACAAAAATACTTCCTCCTGGCTTTATTACGTTCAGAGCTGATCAACTTAAAGCAAAAGGAGGCGGTATTGTAGCAACAGATCCTGATTCTGTCTCCTTAACCCCTCACAATCAATGCATATCATCCTTTGACAAAAGCTAAACTATCGATCACCTACCTTAAACAAAACAACAATAAAAGTCTCTGCATTATAGCTTTATACATATCCCTGGCATTAACTAATCAACTCTGGAAAGTATTGTTTCATGGGTGTCAAAAAATATCTCTCTGAAGACAGTAATATTAGGTGATATCAACACTGACTGGCATAAACTTAGCTTACAATTCTCCACAGATAGCATAAATCTAGTTATATTTTCAAAAGTTATTACTCACCCAACCTTTACCAGTTCTGCAAACCAAAATTGCTCAATTATTAATTAGATTTTGGTCTCCCATCCTATCAATTTCTGTATATCCAAAACACTTCCAACCTATATCAGTGATCATCACCCCATCTGCACAACTAGACTTATATCTCATCCATGCAGACAACATACCTACAAGCTTATCCAACTTTGACGAGCAGGCCTTTACAAATATATTAAACTCCATTAATTGGTCCTTCCTTAAATACTTACAGCTAGATGATGCAGCTGAACAATTTAATTCTACATTCCTAAACACTTTAGACAGTTTAGCTCCCACCAGAAGGAAAAGAGTCAGAAGCAGCTATACGCCTTGGCTTTCTGTCTATGCCAGATCATTCATGCAAAAAAAAGAAGACAAGGCTTGAACAACTTACCTAAAGCACAAGACATAATAATTTACAGCATTTCAAAGCACTGCATAACCTTGTAATGAAACAGGTTAATTTAGATGAAAAACATTTTTATACAAAACCACAAGATCAGTACAAATCCAGTCCAAGAACCTTATGGCACACTATCAAAAATCCTACACCCAGGAAATCAGTCCTCCCCTCAGCCCTCCTATAATAGTACTTCCCCTGATTCCATTCTTTAATACCTACTTAACAATAATCTTCTCTCTCCCACCCAACAAGGATTCAAAGAAGCACACAGCACTATCAGTGCTCTACTATCCTTTACTAACACTGTCAACAAAGCCCGCGACTCAGAAACTTTATCTCTTCTCTGTTTTTAGATCTATCCAAAATCTTTGATACTGTTTCCCACCCCAAGCTCTTATCCCAGCTATAGAGCCTAGAATGTTTGGTACTATGTCTTGTAGAAGTTGCTCTATATGTAAATATAGTAAGATATGTAAATGTATAGTAAGGACTTTTGAAAACATTAACAAAGTTTATTTTATTTATGTTTATTTTATTTTGAGCCAAGGGAAGTTTTTAATTGTAATACAGAAGGTGTTATTTATGTCTTAAAATGTCCCTGCAATTTATTTTATATAGCGGAGACTAAAATATCTTTTAAAATTAGGATGCAGGAACATCTTAGAAATGTAAAAAATAAAAACGTTGAAAGTCCAGTAGCTACACATTTTATGTTGCAGCATAGGACTGATACTAGTTTATTAAGTGATAGTATTTTGGAAAAAGTA
Organism: Protopterus annectens; assembly: GCF_019279795.1. NCBI lineage: Eukaryota > Metazoa > Chordata > Ceratodontiformes > Protopteridae > Protopterus > Protopterus annectens. The sequence goes on from NC_056732.1 coordinate 827,975,197, forward strand.
GAAGGATTTTGACAGTTTAGAAATGAAGAAGAGATTACTATATAAATAAACTTTTTTATTTTAAAGTATATGCCTAATGGCTTGAATGCAGAGTGTAATTGGAAGGTATTTTTATAAGATAATTAGTGAATTATACTTATTGGATGTTTTTTTTTAATTGTCAATTGAAGTGTCACTGAGGATGTATATTTAACTGGGTGTGACTGCTGTTTTTTAATCGCTGTGATGGCTTTTAAGCCAAGGAGCTAAGATTTGAATAAAGTTTGTTTGGGGTCACTGGCCTTTGGTTGTATTTTAGTTTTATGTATAGTTGTGTTATCCCAACTATCCCTTCTGGGCTTAACTGAAACAATGGTTCACTAGCTATCTCTCTAACAGATAAAATTCTGTCAAATGGAACTGTACCTTCTCTCCTTACTTACCTGTTAGCACTGGGGTACCCTAAGGCTCAATATTAGGTCCATTCCTCTTTAACATTTTTATTAAGCATCTTAATACTGCCACCAAACAAGCCATCGTAATTCAATATGCTAGTGACTCTACATTAATCCGCTCTGCCAGGACTCTTCTCATCTACAGAGCTTAACTCAAGAAGCATTCAATTCCATTGAGTCTTGGCTCACCAACAACCATCTCCTACTTAACCTCAAAAAACTAAACTTCTACTATTTTTACCAAAGCAATTTTTTCCAGATACTTCTAACTTTGTTATTACTTCTATGAACAATACTTCAATTGATGTGGTTTCACACAGAAAACTGTTAGGTGTAACTATAAACAAGAATCTTAAGTTTGACCTGCATATCAGCAGCAACATAAAAAAATAACCAAATACTGGGCATGATGCACAGGGCTAAGACATTTATATCCAGCTTCGCAAGAGTAACCCTTGCCTCCACCTCTCTCTTACCCTTCCATCTATATGCTTCACCTATTATAACCAAGCTTCACTCTTCCCTTAAGGCAAAACTTAGCTGATGTTATAATAAAATAGCTGAAATTGCCACAGGCCAAGCCCACTTCTTTCACCATTGCTCTGCTCTCAAGTCCCTAAATTGGCTTGAACTACCCCAACTTCTCAGCTTTAATCAACCAACACTAACACACAAAATATTGTGCAACTCCTCGTTTTCACAAACTATACCATCACTATTTCAACACTATATTCCACCTCATGACATACGCTCCTCTCACAAGTATCTACTATCTATTTACAGACCTCAAAGATTTAACGGTGTTAGTCTGTACTCTCACTGTGTTGCCAAATCAAGGAATAGCCTTTTAGAATCAATCAGACTTACACCACACTACTATTCCTTCAAGTCTAGGCTGAAAGGGCATCTAACCAATAATTGGATCTGCCCATGTTCCACGCCATCTTAGTCCTCTTTTCCATTCCCTTCTCCCCAGTCTTAATAGACTTTTTCTTGATGTATCCTGCTTCCTATCCTGCATTACCTACTTTCTAGCCTAACCTTTCTATAATTCCTTAACCTTATAATGTTCCTTCTCTGTGTTCTTACACTAACCTTTATCTATCTGAGAAATTATGACTGAAATTTGCTACCCAAGTCTTTTGCCATAAAGGGTATATAGTTTTTAATGACATTACTTATTCTGTAATATATTTTTCATTTATTATTATGTAACATACATATTAGGAACTCTGTTCCATCTTCTATATAATATATGTTCAACTTTATTGCTTGCTTTATATTTGCTTATGTTCTTCTTCTATTGTATCCACAAATTGTACTCCTGTGTGATTGTTTTAGTCTTGTAACCAATGTTGATTTGTAATTCTGTTTAAATTGTACTGTGGAGCTTTTCTCCTAAGGCCTCCACTGAAAACGAGCTTGTAGCCAGTCAGACATTCCCAGTAAACAAATGTCAAATAAATAAATACATAGATATAATAAAACTGAAAAGTTTGCAAGCAACCACATCAGTTGAACACTTCAGTCTGTAAACTGGTTGATGCTATCTTACCTACTAGTTTTCATTCACCATAACACTGCCTACAATGTCCACTCTACCCATAGAGCTGTCCTGCACCAGCCAATTATTAACCTGGTACACAACCCACCGAGAAGTCACTTAACCACCACCTGGTGTTCACTCTGAAATGTAAAAATCATAATGGTGGCTGGATGTGTACATGTGACTAACATCTGGGACTCAGTCCCAATAGATAACAAAGATAACACATCCAGTCTACAATTTAAAACCTCAGTAAAAACATAACATAGTCAAAAAATGGTCCTGTGCTTGTAAAAATCCATTATGAAGCTCACTTCTTATTCAAAATGACCCCTCCACCCACGATTTCAAATCTTAGTGACAGCATACCTTTCAACATAATGGCCCTGCCCTTGTAGTAACCCAATTATTTCTTATTTATTCAGTAATCTGATAACCATGTTGATAAGCTGGTCAATCAACTTCTTATGTAGTCAGACCAAACTGATATCATAAAAATCTTTATACTTTTTCTCCTGGTTGTAGGTCTCAATTCAATTTTAACTGTTGGGATAAAATATGCATCTTATTTGCTGCCTGTGCATTATAACTAAAATGTGACTATGTACATACAATGCAAAATAATGATGAATGCTCTGTTGATATGAGTGATCTGAAATGTTGTGTGCACCATACTGTGCATGTAATATGGTGATCACTTGTTAGAGTATCTATACTATGCATGTAACATGATGATCACTTGTTAGAGTATCTATACTGTGCATGTAACATGGTGATCACTTGTTAGAGTACGTACACATCAGTGTGGCAATCTATAACTCATATTAATGTCCTGTGCAAATATATTGAATGTGGAGCTTTTCTCTCTGGGCCTCTGATGAAAAGGGTATTTTCTCAACTGTCCAGAATTTATTTATTGATTTAACTTTGTTTACTGGGAAAGTCTGATTGTGATAAAAGTATTTTTCAGCTGAGGTCTGGGGAGAAAAGCTCCACATTTAACACAAGTTTGACATGTGCATAAAATGCTGTTATATTATATCAGAAGAAATACAAAATATAGGTAAGTGTATAAACATGAGAGAAAAAGGTTTACAATACCTTCAATAGACATCATTTGAAACAGAGCATGTGCATAGCTTGAATAGGTATATACAGTGTTTAACATCCATTAGAAATAGACTCTGGTTTGTATATAGCAAAGAGAGCTATAACATTGCAGAAGATGCTATATTATTACCTGTAATTTCTACCAATTAAAATAACGAAAAGAAAAGGCAGCTTAACTATGGAAATATTATGAAGGAGAAGGTGGTTGATAATGTAATACAGTTTGATGAGTTAGTAGCACAACAACTATGAAATTATCATTACATTTAAGATTGAGAGGTAACGTAATTAGTAAAGTGAGAATTGTTAGGGCTACTTGGACTGTTATAAAGGAGCATTAGTTTTGGATAGATGGGGAAACAGTGACGAAACTGTGACAGAGGGAACAGTGATACAGAAGTTTATCTAAGAGAAGAGGTCTTGTCAAGTTAGATCCTGTGATTGATATGATTTATGTAAACAAAGTTACTTCTTGTAGTTTAGTGAGTATCTTTTTTTGCAGAACATCACAGATTTTGCCTCATATTATTTGCCCTGTCCCTCATAATTATTTTTTAATTTTCTGATAAATCACTTGAGGACTGCATTCAGTCAATAATGCCAGGCATTAGAATTTCATACCTCTTGTTTAGAAAATGTATATTGATGCAAAATATATTGCTATGTTAACTTTTTTAGTGAACTACAGTAATAAATAAAAAATGACCCTGCTTTTGTGCCTTTAATCCCCATTATTGGGGCTTTGTCTACAATTCTTTTGTAACATATTTATTATATTGTCACTTAAGACATAGGTATACATACATATATTGCTTGAAAAGAAAACAAACCATATTGACATTTCTCATTTTCATGCATCATACATTACATTTGTTTTTTTTTTTTTTCAGTTATCATGTACACCAACATTGTATAAATTCTGCATGCATTGTCCTCATGAATGCCATTTATTTGATATCTAATTTGCTCCTTCCCTTTTCTAAAGACTCAAATTCAAGTTCTTTTATTTCCTTTACAATATTCAGTACTTGAATTATATTTGGTTTAGATTTTGATTTCCATTTCCCAGTAATGGTTTCTTAGGCAGCAAACAGCATTAAACTTACTAAGGTCTCATCATATCTAGGCAGTTCAGATCCTGTGTCCCAGCTCAGAAGAATCATTTCATTAGGTACATTTACAATTGCTCCCCCAGCATGTCTGCCAGAGTACTTTGTAGGAAGTTTTTAGAATCCGACAGCTTGTTACACTATGTCCCCCCAAAAAATGTTTACAGTTACCTGGAATGAATGAATAAATAAATAAATAAATAACTTAGTAAAAAATAAATAAATAAATTAAAAAATACCTCTTTCTTTCCAATTGCACCTCCAGAATTTGCTGTCTGTCTGTGTACAAATTCCCTGATGTCTGCTTGGAGTATAAAAATAACAATGCAAATGCTTCTAAGCAAAAGTACTAAACCTTTTAGACTTTGTTGCATACTTCGGAGCCATACAGATGTCATCCCATTGTTCCTTTGTACATTGACATTCCAGCCTCTCTTCCCAATCTTTTTTAACCTCTTATGACTGATTCTTAGAGTTATCATGTAACAGTTTATTTGTCTTAATTAGTATCCATTTTTAACAGCAGCTTCCCCGTGGTGGTGCAGCGGTTAGCGTTGTTGCCTCACAGCAAGAGGTTCTCCCATTCGATTCTCGGCTGGAGTGCCTTCTGTGTGGAGTCTGCATGTACTCCCTGTGGTTGAATGATGCTTAAAGACATGCTGGCAGGTGCGTGCATGAATGGGTGTGCCTTGTTTGAAGGTTGGGCGTCGGGCTGGCAACTCAGCCCCGTAAAAATCCACTGCCAATCATTAACGGACCGGAGTTCCGCTGTGCTGACCCCTTACCGTGAAAAGCTGAAAGGAAGTTTTTTAACAGCAGCTTCTATTCTAGACTCAAATAAAACTCTTTCCTGTACCATTCCCCTACACCATTCTCTTTGCCTACACTCTAAAATCAGCCCCTTGTAGGGAAGACAGCTTCTAACTTGCAGTGTAAACTTCTGCTTGGCCTCATCCCACTCTACTATAATTTTCACCAGTAAATTTCAGACCCCTCTTGCATATTATACCCATTCATACAGTCATCCCTGCTGACAAAATCTCCTTTTCCATTCTCATATCAGCTTAGTTCTTAGAATATTTTCTTCTACTTTATAAATATAATCTCCTGTATAGTTGTTGTGACATCCCCATTCTGGGCCAGTAATCAAGGAGCCTGAATCCTCACCACTGACACCTGTGAGGGACCAAGCACAATTTCCCTTAAGAGCACACAGGGAACACACTCAGTCTGGGGTCTGGGTTGCCCTCTCTCTCTCTCTCTCTCTCTCTCTCCAGGCCCCCAAGTAAGACTCCCCACTGGCACAGTTGTAGAGTTGAGTCCTCAGCCGACTGCCCATGCTAAGTTTTGCAACACCCTCTCTGTGAAACCAGTGCTCTGTGTCCCTGCTCCAAGTAGCTGACATACACACTCTTTGATATTTGATTTGCACACACACACACACACACACACACACACACACACACACACACACACACACACACACACACAGACACACACACACACACACACACACACACACACACACACACACACACACACACACACACACACACACACACACACACACACACACACCTGGGAAAGACTGGCAGAGATTTACTCACTCTACCCTTTGCCCAGACTACAAAGTAGTAACTGCTATCAGATACTCCAAAGCCAGCTACTTTAAGGCTTTTACAAGGGTATCCGATTATACTGAGTGAAATTAATATAAATGTCAGTGTTTGACCAATGTGGCAAGGCTCTGAGGAGTGGCCACAGTGTCACCAAATAAATATAAATACTCTCAAAGGTTAACATATTCATTAAAGAAGCAGCCACAATGAGAAATGTAAATACATTTAATAATAAATAATAAAAGAACATGAAAATACTAAATATCTATTTACAATAAGCACCAGAGTTTCAATTTTCAATCACAGAAAATATTAAAATAAAACAGATGAATAGATTCACACAGATACAGAAAAACAGTACTTAACTAATCTCACTAAATTTTCCTGACTGATCTAAAGAATTACCATTGCCTAGTTCACTTAATAGAACAAGGCAAGATGAAGTGGGTGATCCTTCTATGTCAGGTTTTCAAAAAGAGATTGCTCTGATACTTCTGTCTAATCTAGTATTAGAACATCATTTCAATCCTGGATTACAGAATGACATCACATACATCTGGTCATCTGATTTCTGGTTCCCATACTACTCCTCTTTTCTAGAAACTGAACCAGAATCTTGCACATATGTGTCACCATGCACATAGATAGAGCTTTGCTAAGATGTTTTATACCATCTGGAAGTCAAAAAACATTTCAACATTCCATCCTTCCAGGGTAGCAATTAGTTCACTGCTAAAGGCAATACAGCAGGATTTTCAGTCCTTGTTTTCACAGACATTTTGTCTCTGGCTGCAATCCGAACTGTAAGATGCAATCTTTATGGCCTAAATCAGATAATTCATTTCAGGATAATTTTCTAAACATTATCTGAGGATCAGCTTAACCTCTTCTATTCCAGTAGTCTCTGTTACAATATTAATTTCAACAGTTACAATACAGTTTGACATACAGGTTCACCTCTCTTTTCTGTCCAGCAGGACCTACTATTGGAACATTTGTAACACAAGCACCTGTACAAGTCAGTTTATTGTACAAATGTCATATATTTTTTTACAAACCTCTAGCTAGCTATGCTGGCATATGTTACACATCCACTGCCCTACTTCTCCTGGCATAGCTGGCAATATCTCACATGATCACATCATGCTCCCCCCTTTGAAGACTCAAGCTAGTTTCTCAAGTGACCCTGGAGAAACTTGGCTTAAGGGGAATGAGCCTGTCTAAGAATACATTAACCCATACCCTGTCTTGAGATCCCATCTGCATTGGCATTGCTGACCCCATTATAGTGCTGCATTGTCATGTCATATGCCTGCAACCCAAGGAACCTACTTAATAACTTGGCATTTTACTGGCTGGCTGGATATAGCCATGTTAAGGGTTTGTGATCTGCAACTATAGTGAATTTCCTTTCATACAGATAGGGTTGAAGTTTATGCATTGCCCATACTATGGCTAGACATTCTATTTCTACAGATGCATAAAATTCCTCCCTGGGTTGGAATCTATGGCTGTGATATACAACAGAGTGCTCTTCTCCCTGTGAGGAAACCTGGCTGAGTATAGCTCCCACCCCATGGTTTGAAGCATCCACCTGCACAACAATTTTTTCACTGTAATCTAGACTGGCTAACACAGGGGTCCTTCCAAAGCTCCTCTAAACTTTTGGAATGCCTGCTCACAGGCTGGGAGCCCACACTACCTAATCTGACCTGTTTTTCCTTGTCAGGTCTGTGAGGGGAGCAGCTATTGTACTATAATTTGGAATGAGCTTTCTCTAGTATCCCGCTGTCCCCAAGAATGCCTTTATCTGATTTTTGGTAAGAGGGGCAGGCCACACCTGAATAGTTTCCACTTTGGCAGGTTCTGGCCTTATCTTACCACTCCCCACTCTATGTCCCAGGTAGAAGACCCCTGCCATACTCATCTGACACTTACTGGGCTTAATAGTCAACCCTGCTTTTTGCAGTCTGCCCAGGACCTCCATCACATGATGAAGGTGCTCAAGCCAAGGAATGGCTGCAGATGGCAATATCATCCAAATAAGCAAGGGCATAATTTCCTACTAGGATATGAAATGCCAGCCTCTGGACGGTTGCTGGAGCATTTTTCATCCCAAAGGGCATCTTTGTGAACTTGCATAATCCAAAAGTAGTCACAAAGGCTGACTTGTCTCTACTGGGAGTACTGTTTATGAACTTTACCAATCTGGTTTCAAAACCTCAAAATACATGTTGAATTTCACAACGATATATTTTATTTATTTTACAGAAACTTATTTGGATGCAGCATCTGATCTTGAATGAGGCTATATATATAAAACACATTTTTTAAACTAGTTTCACTTTAAATCATCAAGATATAAGCTAAAATTTCATAATGATGATTTAATTAATTGATTGATTGAATGATGAACTTGAATATATATAAAGCTAGTGATTTTATGATGTAATTAGATCTGAGGAAGCGTGCCTTGGGAGTTCACAAAAGCGCTCATCTGTTCAAATAAACTTGGTCAGTATTTTTTCTTATCGTGGTGGTCCGTCTCCGGTTTTTTCACACTATTTGCTTGTTCTTTTATGAAGTGGACCTTCAGGTGGTAGTGTTCACTACTTTTTTGCTATAATCCAAAAGTAGTCACAAAGGCTGACTTCTCTCTAGTGGGAGTCAATGGCACCTGCCAGTATCCCTTGATAAGATCAATAGTGGTCAGATACTTAGCCCCACCCAGCTCTTCTAAGGCTTCATCTGTCCTAGGCATGGGGTAAATATCTAACTCTGTGTGACTATTTAACTTTCTGTAGTCCACACAGAATCTTGTGCTGCCTAAGCAAGTCAGATAGACTGTAAGGGGCCTGCTTGATAGGCCTTTGGGGGTCCTGTATTCACATGGTGCTGCACCTTGTGGGTGCAACCAGGTTGCCAAGTGAACATGTCCCCAAATTCCTGTAACACTGGTCCCCATTAGATTGATGAAAACACTAAAGATCGAATGGCTTACAAATTGAAAATGCCATTCTTTGGAATCGCTATTGTGAGATCACGGTACAGTGAAGATCAGAAAATTTGCCCTTTCCTCACTGTAGTGTGATCTCCAAGTTGGTATATATAACTAGTGAAGGGGGTGTGGGGGGTGAATCCCCCCACAATACATCTTTTGAAGAATGGCATTTTTAATTTCTAAGAAATTCAATCTTTAGTGTTTTCATCGATCTAATAGGGACACTGTAACACTGCTTAGATTTCTCGAACCTGGGTAGGGGATAGCCTCTGGGACATTGCTAACTCTTCCACTGAGGTGTCAGACTGAGCCTCACTGAGGAGATCAATCAACAGATCCCCCTCAGACTCCTCCTGCCAGCAACTGCAAATAATCAGAACACAGTCCCCCCTATCATGGTAAGGCTTCATCATGTTAACATGGTACAATTTGTGTCCCTGCCCCCTGCATAGCAGGCTTCCCATGTAGTTAACATCACTGACCTTCCTTACCTCCTTAAAGAGTCCCTCCCAAGCTGCCTGCGGCTTATTGTGTCTGACAGGAATGAGCACCATAACCTGTTGTCCCACAGCATACTCTTGGGCTCTAGTATTCCTGTCATACCAGACCATTTTCAGCTATTGGGCTCTTGCCAGGTTCTCCTGCGCCAAGCCCATGAGCTTCCTAAGTCTTGTCTTGAGGTTTAGGACATATGCCACAACACACTCCTTGTGGGATTCACACTCACTCTCCCACTCATCAGGAATCAAATCTGAAGACCCCCTCACTTTATGCCCATACAACACTCAAAGGGTGAAAAACCTGTGGATTCCTTGGGTACCTCTCTGTATGCAAACAGCAGATGGGACAAACATTTGTCTCACTCTCCCTTAAACTGGTCTGCAAATGCCCGTAGCATAGTCTTTAGTGTAGAGTATAACCTCTCTAAAGGAACATTAGTCTGAGGGTGGTAGGGATGGTCTTTAGGTGCTTCACCCCACAGAACTTCCACAGACAAGCCAGCAGGTCTGACATGAAATTGGCATCTCTGTCAGTCAGTATTTACCTCAGAAAACCTACCCTACTGAAAATCTCTAACAAAGCATGTGCTACCTTCTCTGCCTTGATGGAGGACAGAGCCACCATCTCAGGGTATCTAGTATAATAATCTATTACCACCAGAATATACTTCTTCCCTGTGGAACTTGGGATATTTAAAGGCCCTACAGTGTGCATAGCTACCCTCTGAAATGGCTCCTCAATCACAGGCAAAGGCATCAAAGAAGCTTTGACCTTGTCTCCTGCCTTGCCTACTTTTTGGCACTGCTCACAGGTCCTGCAATACCCTCTTACTCCATTGCAATCCCAGGCCAATAAAAGTTCTGCATTATATGTCTCTTGGTATGCTTTATGCCCATATGACCTGCAAAAGGAATGTCATGGGCTACGGCTAGAATTGCCAGCTGTTAGGCTCTAGGCACTGCCAACTGCTGTATTACCTCACCCTCTACCTTCCCTCAGGGGTCCATTCTGTAAACTCTCTATACAGTAACCCTTTGTTCCATTATAGAGACTCCCATTTTCCTTGAGAATCAGGTACCTCTTTAGCTACCTCCCTCAAGCCTTGTAGTGTAGGGTCCGAGAGCAGAGCCTGTCTTAACTCTATCTTTGTGACCCTTCCCAGCTCCCTTTCCACAGGAAGGTGCCTCATTTTCTGGGTACTACTACTGATCTCTGGCCTTGCAGTCACTCTGTCCAATGGAACATCAGTACCTAGCAGCAGCTGTGCCTCACCTTCAGGCTCACTGCTACAGGATAGCTCCCTCCCTGAAATAGCCACCTCACCTGCTCTGACTTCAGGGGCAGGGCCTGTCTGCATCTCCACCAGGCTACCAGACCCACATGCCTGTCTCCAAGCCTGACTGCATGTAACTGCATGCAAATAAGGTATTGTATTATCAAAATCATTCCTCATCAGGACATCTGCAGGGATATCCTCAAACACACCTACTTGCTTGCTTCCATTTCCCCCCTCCCATTCAAGGTGAACCCTGGCCAAATGCATTTGGAATGGGTTCCTCCAAAAGCTCTGACTAGTGTGGACTGCCCAAACAAGTACTGCTCCTCTTTAACCACTGCAGGCATCACAATAATTATATCAGAAGCTGTGTCTCTCTTCGCAGTGGCCTGTTTTCCATCCACTAAGATAGGATATAAACTCTGGTGATAGTTTGGTATCCCTATTATCTCCAGACAGCTTACCACTGGCATACTGTTATTCCCACTGACTGGCTCCCCCACCTTTTGTTCCCTACCTTGCTTCCATGGACATCTATATGATACATGGCTCCAATGGTTACATTTACAACATCTAACCCTTGATCCTGGCTGTGTAATTGAACTAGTGGCTTTCCCTGTTACTGGTTGACGCTGTTGGGGTATTTAGGCTGCTCACCATTGGTTCCCTTACATCCATCTGCATTACTGGGTATCCCCTTCTTGTGCAGTGATGATCTGCTTGCTAAGTAGAGATCCCCTTTTTTCTCTAGCTTGTCTGCAGAGTTACACTCCCAGTCTGCCAACCTGATTTGCATGGCCTCAGGCAAAGTACTAAGGCTTTTCCCTCACCAAACGATCTGCCAGCCTTTCAAAAGTGGTGACCTAACAACCACTCACCCACCTTTAAAAATAAGTGCTTAACTCAGCAATATAATCATATACACTTTCATCTGCCTTGCATCTATGCTCACAAAACTTTTTTTTCTGTAAGCATCAGGTGTTAACTTAAAACATTGCAGTAAACACTGTTTCACTCTATCATAGTTTAAACAATTAGTATAAGACAATATAGAAATGGAAGTTATAGCTTTACCATGGGGTAAGGTGGTCAGGAATGGTACCCAGTGCCTTTGGTCACCATTATACTCTTTCAAATATATGCACAAAACTATCAAAATGATCACCCTCTGTAAACTGTGGAAGAAATTTACTGACTTTTCTTGCTTCTGGGGTTTAGTTATTCCCTTCTCCATTGCCTCTATGTTCCTGTTGAAGAGTCAGCATGTCCCTCTCATGTTGATGCTTGTTTTCCTTTTATTCAGCCTCCAAATGCCACAGTCTCTTCGTTGATTCTAATTCTAAATGTTTGGCCTCCAGTTCAAGTCTCTTTAACTCCAGATGGATTTAAGTCCTCTGGGAAAGGTGAACTGTCCTTTTTCTGAGGGCTGCAAATTCCCATCACTAGAGTGGTTACCCTCCTGCTTGCTACTGTGAGCTGTGACTAAGGCTGAAATAATTTCCTCTTTAGTCCAGTTGGCATGCACCAGCCCTTTGGCTTTGCGCACCTTGGGCAACTGATTCTTTGTCAGCATGCCTTAATCCTCTGCTGACATCTTTACCTGCTTTTGATGACACAACTAAAATGACAAAAAATAAATAAAAGTGTTGTGAAAATGAATCTCTGCATGTTTACCTTGTGGCTGCTAAGAGTACACACACTTTCAGTGACAACTGCTTACAGGCTACAGAAGTGCAATTATTATCCCACCACTGCCACCAATATGTGACATTCCCACTCTGGGCCAGTAATCAAGGATCTTGAATCCTCACCACTGACACTGGTGAGGGATGTTCACTTGGAACAAAAATAGATACACACATTATTTTCAGATGCAGCTCTCTGCACCAAGCATGATTTCCCTTAATAGCACATAGGGAACACAGTCCAGGGTCTGGATTTTTCTCTCTCTCTCTCTTTCTCTCCAGGCACCCAATAAGACTCCCCACTGGCACAGCTGTAGAGTTGAGTTGTCAGCCGAGTGTCCTAGCCTCTGTGAAACCAACACTATTTGTCCCTGCTCCAAGCAACTAACACACACACACACACACACACACACACACACACACACACACACACACACACACACACACACACACACACACACACAGACTCTTTGAGATTTGATTTGCACACACACATATATACACACACACACACACACACACACACACACACACACACACACACACACACACACACACACACACACACACACACACTCACCTGTGAAAGGCTGGCACAGATTTAGTCAGTCTTCTACTCTTTGCCCAAACAATAAAGTAGCTACTGCCACCAGACACTCCAAAGCCAGCTACTGTAAGGCTCTTACAAGGGTACCCAATTATTTATTTATTTAACATTTTTTTACCAGGAATGTTCGACTTGGAACAAAGCCAATTTTCAGTGGAGGCCCAGGTAGAAATGCTCCAAATGCATGTCTTTGAAACATGGGAGGAAACTGGAGCACCCTGAGAAAACCCACACAAATGCAGGGAGGACATGCAAACTCTACAGAAAAAGCACTGCAGCTGAGAATCAAACTAGAGAACCTCTTACTGTGCATTGACAATGCTACCGCTGTACCACTGTGCCATCCATGAATTATGATTATACTGAGTGAAATTAACATTAATACAAATGGTAGTGTTTGACCTTACCAAGGCTCTCAGAAGTGGCCACAGTGTCACCAAATAAATATAAGTACTCTCAAAGGTTAAAATATTCTCTAAAGGACAAACCACAATGAGAAGTTTAAATATATTTAATAATAAATAATAAAATAACATGAAAATACAAAATATCTTTTTACAATAAACACCACAGTTTCAATTACAGGAAATATTAAAATAACACAGATGAAGAGATTCACATAGATACAGAAAACAGTACTTACCTAATCTCAATGTATTTTCCTGACTGATCTAAAGAATTACTATTCCCTCGTTCACTTACTAGAGCAAGGCAAGATGAAGTGGGTGAGTGACCTTCTATTTCAGCTTTCCAAAAACAGACTGCTCTGAGACTTCTGTCTTATCTAGTATTAAAGCATAATTTCAGTACTGGATTACAAAATGACGTTACATACATCTTGGTCATCTGACATCTGGTTCCCATGCTACCCCCTTTACTAGAAACAGAACTAGAATCTTGCACATATGGGTTACCATACACACAGATAGAGCTTTGCTAAGATGTGTTATAGCATCTGGAAGCCATAAACCCATTTCAACAATTTCACCCTTCCAGGGTAGCAATTAGTTCACTGCTAAAGACAATACAACAGGATTCTTAGTCATCGTTTTCACTTACCTTTCTTCTTCTCATCTAGTATCTTGTGTTACAATATTAATTTTAACAGTTACAATATAGTCTGACATACAGGTGCATTTCTTTTTTCTGTCCATCAGGACCCACTGTTGGTACGTTTTTTTTTAATACAAGCATCTGTACAAATCAGGTTGATGCACAAATGATATTTAATTCCTTACAAAACTCCAACTAGCTATGCTGGCATATGTTACAATTCCACTGCCCTGTTTCTGGCATAGCTAGCAATATTTCACATTGTCACAATTGTTATTCTTATTAAAGACCTGTATCCAAAATCCTACTCTGTCTTTACCCCCCCATTTCATCATCATCCTCCTTAACTGACTTGCTTTAAAGTATGCCTTCAAATCCCATAATCCTTAACCGGCTTGTTCTAGGGGGAGGATCAGCTAATTCCACTCATCTCTTGACTTTTCCCTCCATTGAACACTTTATTAATTGTCTTCCATAACTTCTCCATTGTTTGATGAAAATATGATGGACCTTTATATAACATTAAGGGAGTAAAAACATCTTCACTGCTTATATCTTACTATCCATAATCATAATCAAGAGCTACCAGTATCTCGGTTTTTTAATTATTTTTTGTTTAGTTTCTTCCCACATATTCTTAGGTGTATGGCTTAAAAAGTATTCCATCATGGCAGCTAGGTCAGAAATAAACATTCAAAAGAACTGTCATGTATAATCGGTTACACTAGAGGTTTTATCACAGTGGATACATGTATGTATAGTCCAGCAAAAACTCTTGCCCTCTTTCCTCTCTTTAACACCTTATTAATTGTCATCTAAAACTGTTTGATAAAATATGCCTGACCTTTATAGAAAATTAAGGGACTAAAAACATCTTTGTTGCTTATATCTTATCTATATCCATAATCAAGAGCTTCTAGAGTCTCAGTTTTTGTATTATGTTTTATTTAGTCTCCTTCCATATAGCCTTTGCTGCTATAGCAGAATATTTTTTAACCCATACACCTAATTTAGAAATACGCATTCAAAAGAATAGCTTTCCATCACAAAGGCTACTCAGTCCAGATTATCATGGTGTAAATGGCCTTATAGGTATAGACAAAAAGCAAAGAGTATTGAATTATGTTAAGAAATGTAGGGCGCAAATAGCAGTGTTATAGAAGACACATTTGGATAGAAATGATCATCTGAATTTCAGGAAGAAATAATTTCATGATGGACATTCAGCCAAATATCAAAGAAAAAGGAATAGGGGATTAATAATATTGATTGTTAGATGTGCCTCAATAGTGATAAAGTGGGAAGAAAACACAATAATGGTAAATTTGAGGTAGTAAGGGGGTGTTAGTGGGTGAGGAGGATTATACTGGCATGTAATTATATTTCAGCTAAAACTGCACTTTAAGAAATTTGGGGGAAAAAACATCAGCACGGAATATTGTTAGCAGGTGGGGACTAGAACTGATTTGCAATGGTAGGAATGTATCCGGGGGATCTAGAAGAGAAAATATAAAAAAGAAGGTAAACTTCTGAAGAAATGTATGAAAATACTTGGTATAGAATACTTGAATTCAGTAGTAGGAACTCAGACTGAATTTATATATTAATTACTTGGCTTGTACAGAAATTGTATTTTAAGGGAGAATGTCTGTTTAATTGAAAGCTTTGAAATATATTTGATAACTAGTGAAGCACCACACTGTAGAACAAACCTAAGCTCACACCACAAGTTCCAGGCTAGATGAATTCACTCAGTTTAGTACACAGACTGATTTATTAAAATAAAAAAAACTTCTGCAGTAAAAGTTAACAGCAAAACTTCAAACTCTTATACCATTAAGAGCAAGTAACTCTTCATTTGTGCCTGGGCTTTCAGAAAAGCCTTTTCAGAGTACATCGTTCTGCTGGTAAGCATACACTTAAATACATGCATTTGATCAATTAAATAATTATTTTTTAGAAAACATGTTGGTCATTTTTACAGATACATTGATGATTTGATTTTTGCTTGTAAGGGGGGCTATGGGAGGTGGAAAAGTTTGTTCAAGAACTGCAAGTGAACAGGTTTGAGATAAAATTTGATGGGTTACAAAAAGGAAAGAGAGTAAATTATCTGGGTATTACAATAGAAGGGCAAGAAGATGGTAAACTTAAAACTAAAATATTTAAAAAAATGGGACAACCAAGCTTTATGTTGCATGGAACTAGTTGTAACCCCCCCCCCCCACACACACACACACACACACTGTTTCTTCCATTCCTTATGGGGAAATGGTTAGGGTTAAACATGTGTGCAGTGACAGGAAGGAATGTGAGAAGGAAGTTCAAAATATAGGTAATATGTTTATAGAAAGGGCCTATGAGCCAGAGAAAGTATGGTTGGGGTATAATAAAGTAATCAATACTAAAGGTAAATAAAGCACAGCTCATAATAATGCAGAAAAAGAATATAGAGGGAAAAGAAAGTGTTATATTTTGTGTCTAAGTATACAAATTTTTCTAACATTTTAGAGAAAATAGGTATTATTGGTCCTAGATACAGAAAGAAAACTCCTGCCTAAAATGTTAAAATTTGTTTTTCATATAAAAGAGGCAGGAGTCTTAAGGACATGTTAGCACATGGAAAATTTGAGAGACCAAAAAATATAGAAAATAATGTAGTGAGATATGGAACTTTTCCATGTGACAATTACACAGTATTCAAACACATAGTTGATAGTCTTGAAAGCATTAATGGAAAAAAAATTGATAGAAGAGGCAGCTTCACTTGCAATAGTGAAAAGATTATATATAGTTTAAAATGTCCTTGTGGATTATTTTATATTGGAGAGAGCAAGAGAAGTGTTGCTACAAGATTAAAAGAGCACATAAGGGAGATCAAGAAGCAAAGGTTTCAGAGTCCTGCAGCTATTCACTTTAAGGAACACCATAATGGAGACCCACAGGGGTTACAGGCAACTGTTTTGGAGCAAGTAAATACTAGGTTTAGTACTCATGAAAAAATTAAGGAACATTTAAGCAGGAAGGAAGCATTATTTATTTTTAAATATGATACAATGTTTCCAAGAGATTTGAATTGGGAATTCTCTTGGAAGCATTTAATGTAAGAAGATTAAAAAGAATATTAAAAGTTAACCTTTTTAGCTGGCTTTTTAGTCAACTCTTAATTGGATGATTATTTAATTGATCAAATGCATGTATTTAAGTGCATGCTTACCAGCAGAAAGCTGTACTCTGAAAGGGCTTTTCTGAAAGCTGAGGTACCAGAAAAGTGTTACTTGCTCTTAGTGGTATAAGAGTTTGAAGTTTTGCTGTTAACTTTTACTGCAGAAGTTATTTTTGTATCTTAATAAATCAGTCTGTGTACTAAACTGAGGGCCAGATTCACAAAGGCTTGCATGGAGTCTAAGAGTAGAGTAAGTCTCCATGCAGACAACATGTCCACCGAGCGATCCAGGAACAGCCGGCAGGGGTGTGCAAGAGAGCTCTTAAAATTCCTATTACACGGACAGGGCTAGGTTATGCAAATTACCTCATTTGCTGCTGAAAGTTATTCAAATGAGGTAAATTTGCGATCCAGGAAACCCTAACCTGTCCGAGTAAGAGTAGTGTTATTTGCAGAAATTTACTCCGTTGACAACTGAGTACGGTTCTGCAAATAGCAAAACGGAGCAGTGACAGCTCTAAAAAAAGGATGCATCCAGTCGAGGAAGCATGCCAATGGCCAAACATACGGCCATTGGCAATGTTCACCGATGCAAAATTAAAATAAAATATATATTTTTTTATCTCGATCGCCGATGTTTAAGCGTAGCGCAGTGCCATGCAAACGTGCTGCACTCTAAAAACCAGAAAACCAATAATTAAAATCCACAAATGTGGATTTTATAGTAATCCCTAATATACAATGCAAGGGAATGGCAGTCTGAGGACAACATGGCTACCGAGTAGAGGTTGCTAAGGGGGGAAGCTCAGTCTAAGAGATGTAACTAAGCATTAGTAGGCAATCCTATGCAAATGAGGGTAAGGATAGTGAATCCCAAGTTTACATAGCAAAAGAGCATAGTCAGTGGAGTGTAGGAGTAGGATAAGGGGAGTATCAGAGTAGAAGATAGGTGACATCATGAGGGGGGTATGTCTGAAAGAAGTGAAGCTCATTGGAGTAGAGTGGCATGTGTCTGCTGCCAGTTACTCATCACTGGAAGAGGTGTGTCAACAGGTACCCTAGCTAAAGGCAAGAAATTGAAGGTGTATGCCCTGAACAACACTAAAGTTTCTTGTAAAAGTGCCTGCAATGTGTATGCGAACGTGTGCGCGCCTGTAAAACTGAGTAAGCTTGTGTGCGTGCGTGTGCACCTGTGTGCATGTGTTTAAGCCTGAGTAAGCAAGTGTAAGGTTGTTGAAGCGCTTTTGTGCCTGTGTGTGAGCGTTTTAGCAAGAATAAGCAAGTTTTAGTCCATGTAAGCAATGTGTGCGCATGTGTGAGCTGATGTGCACGGCGCTGCCCCCTGAGAAAACAGAAAGGGAAAAGAAAGCACAACAAATAGTAGGAAGTTAACCAGGGAGTACTAGCAGAGCTAGCAGGTGAAAACAATCAGAATCAGGCAATTACACAGGCAGTACACTAGCCCAGCCCAGCCCAGCACTTACAAACTCAGCAAACAACTTTCCACTATGTTTTTCTCAGAGACACTGCAACACTGCAGTAAGCTAATAGAAGTGAAAACTGAAAAAGCTTTACTGAGCCAAAGAAATGTTAGGGGCTGCCATTGCTGTCATAAGGCGACATATGCAACATGCTAAGGGTGGTGACAATGTGAATGCTGCTAAGCAACCCACAGTGAGGAGACAGAGAAGAGTGTACAGGTCCAAGGTAACCTACCAGGGGCTACATGAGCTGGAGACAGTGGAGTGCTATAGAGTGGACAGAGACCTCATGCAGCAAATTGTTGAGCTGTGCAGGCCATGCCTCACACACAGAAACAACAGAGGGGAACCCATCCCAGTGGAAACCAAGGTATGTGTTGGCCTAAGAATACTAGCAACAGGTATCTTCCAGAGACCAACTGGTGATATGATGGGGATTTCACAGGCATCAGCATCCAGGGTACTTCACCAGTTCCTGAATGCCATGTCAGCACATGTCGGTGATTATGTATATTTCCCCAATTCCTGTGAGGTATTGGCCAGCAATATGCGTCTCTTCCAGCAAATAGCGGAATACCCTGAGGTAGTAGGTGCAATAGACTACACGCACATACGCATCAAAGCACCAGCTGGTGAGTGGGGTAGGGTCTACTATAACCGCAAGGGTTTCCCCTCCATCAACTGCCAGGTCGTGTGTGATGCCCAGGGCATAATAATGAATGTGTGTGCTGGCTGCCCTGGAAGCTACCATGACTCCCATATCTGGCATCTGACACAGCTGTACCAGACATTTGCCAATGGGGACATCCCTCATGGTCACCTAGTGGGGGATGCTGGATATGCACTCGAGCCGTGGCTGATGACACCCATCAGAAATGCACACACACCTGAACAGGAATGCCATAATGAGGCACACGCGCAAACATGAAATGTAATCGAGTGTGTGTTTGGGCTGCTCAAGTCACGGTTCCAGTGCCTGAACACATCTGGTGGAGCCTTGCAGTACTCACCAACTACATGTACCCAAATTGTCATGGTATGTGCTATGCTACATAATATGATCTTGCGAAAACAGCTGCAGCAGGAGCAGCATAGGGCCGGGGCCAAACAGCCCCCCACCATTGCCACGGCCATCACAGGCAGAGCGTGACTCGGAGGAGGAACAACCTGAGCCTGCCCCAGTAGGCAGAATGAGGCATGCCCAGTATGCTTTGGCCTTGGCAAAGAGGCAACGCATAGCATATACACTGGCTCAGTAGGAACCCTGGAAATGATACCTCTCTCTGACTCACACATATAGTAAAACGGATGCCTAACGTGACACTACCTGTTAACAAACATGTATAGGGAGTGTAATATGTGCATCCGACATAGGCAGCCCTGCAGCACCACCTGAGGCATGATTGCCATGTGTTAAGCAATATAAAGCAGTGCTAAACAGCTCTTACCACTATTTAGTATATGTAAACAAAATTGCACACACTAAGTAGCATAGCTATTGGCAATGTTGAGCAATATTGGGCACCGTTCAGCAATGTTGGTTAACATTGAGCAATGTTGTGCAAGTTTGGTCAAAGCTGGGCATAGTTCAGCAAAAGCAGCTAAACATGGTCATATTTGCTTCACTGTTCCTGAAGCAGTCTGTTCTGCCCAGTATGAAAATATGAAGCAGTGGCAGTCCTTGAACCCAGGATACTGTGCACTATAGTCATAGTACTGAACCACTAAACCATGACAGTATGTCAGTGGTCAGTTTGTATGAAGAAATGTTGATAAGTCTATGCAAAGTATCTCATGGAAACCCTGCAGGCATAGCATAATCCCTGTCGAGTTAAGACACAAAGGTGAGCCCTGCAGTAAGAATAGAACCTGATTTTCAACACACATATAGTATAAATGTTAATATTGGTAATGTTCACATACATCAACAAATGTAGTGGACCTCAGACAGCAACATACTGAAAGGTCACACTGGGCATGCTCACACACTTGAATAAATGAGACAAATGTCAGGAAACAAAACACTGAAAGGCCGAACTGGGCATGCTCACACACTTAGGCCATGTCTGAGTACAGCAGTGGGCCACACATATCTGGCAGTTGCATGTGTTAACCCAGGAACCTCTCACTTTTCACCAGTCCACCTTGTGCACACAGTTATATGACAACAGACACATATATAATATAGTGGAACCCTGTCATAATCAAATATGTTCTGCAGATACTTAGGTTGCTCATAGAAAGTGGGAAAGCAAAGAAGAAACAAAACCTGCAATCAGTATCATCAATAAACAATGTGCATCCTGAACATTATCATAGGTTCAGAGGTTGATACTAGGCTATCTGCCCTAGGGCATGTATAAGCCTAGCCAGAGTGTGTTTGGCTTTCACAACCCTGTTAGATTAGTAGACTGTGCCTGTGAATAGTTGTCACACAAGATAGCCCACTTATGGTTAGTTTATTGTGCCTCTGCCTAGCAGGGACCCAGAAGATATCCCAGGGCTAAACATACGATCACCCATCCACTTGTCAAGATGTCTCCTGTAGGTGGTCAGTGTGGGTCTCTGCGTATGTGGGACTGGGATCTCATTCCAGAGTGAGTGGAGCCTCTGTGATAGGAATCTGCCCCTCCAGCATGTCCTATTAATATCAGTGCTGATGTTTCCGTCCCTGGAGTGTGTAGCTCTAAGGGACTTGGATATCCTGAGGTGGAGTCTGTCCATTAATTCTGAGATGGACATGGCTTTAAACAACAGGCACAGATCACATCAGAGTAGGCAGTAAGTGACTGAGTAGAGCTGGGGTTACCATAGCCAAACTGCACAGGGCATCTGTGTGAGTCCCTAGATCTACTTGGCGAGGTACTTTTGTGACCATTACAGTTGCTGCAGGTGTCGGGTAAGGTACATCCGAAATGGGGCATTGTATCCAAGCATGGGCCTGATGAGTATAGGGGCACAATGACCCCACTTTATCTAGATGTGAAACCTTATGGGATAAGGTGGGCTATATAGAAGGTCTGTCTAAGCACATTGGCAACGTGATTGTCAAAGGCGAGAGTACTAACTACTCGTGTCCCCAAATCCCTAATAACACCCACCGTACATGATGGATTATCACCTATATGGTAATGTGTTGGCACGTTGTTATTCCCAAAGGGGATGACTATGCATCTAATAGCAATTAGCTGTAGGCCATGGCTCTGGCACCAGTTATCCATCTCTGCGAGACCCTTTTTGAGGATGCTTGTGCCAGCTGGAGGGTTGATTATGGCACCCTGGTTGCAGTCATCTGCGAACATGGTCAGCCATATTCCTCCTGTGTTAGCCTGAACATCTGAGAAATATATACTGAACAAGAGAGGTCCCAGGACTGAGCCTTGTGGGATGGCACGTGTAACTGGTGTATAGTCAGACATAGCACCTGCAATACTGACCATGTGGGTGCTATCCATGATCCAGTTAGCAATCCATCTTGTGACATATGTGTCGATATCGAAGCTGGTGAGCTTATGTATAATGCCCGAGGGGGGTATTGTGTTGAACTGTTTTGCGAGCTCCAGATAGGCTGTGTGGACAACCTTCTCTATGTCTATGGACCTGGTAACTGTTTAAAGACGTTGAACAGGTTCAAGAGGCAAGATCTGCCCACAACAAAGCCGAATTGTGTAGGATCCAGTGTCTGTAGGTTCCCGATGTCTATGTGTATGGGTTCCATGATGATACGCTCCATAGCTTTGCAGACCAGGCTAGTTAGGCTTATAGGGTGATATTGTCCGGGATCCCTTGTGGCACCACCTCTGTGGAGTGGGAACACTGTTGCTGTATGCCATTCCTTGGGTACATATCCTGTAGTAACTCTGATATTGAACAGTGACTTAATGTGAGTGTTAAGTTCATCATGAAGCTCGTGTAAGACGCAGACCAGGACACCGTCCAGTCCCATTGATGCTGTGTTGTCTGCTTTGGAGAGGGCAGCACTCACCTGTTCATCTGTGATGTCAGGGAGGCTACACCCTGTTGGGATGGACATTTGCACTTTGGGGGGGATGGGGGGAAACATTTGCACTGAACCTGTTTGCCAGGATGTTGGCAATGTCAGTGGGTTCAGTGTATGTTTTGTCATTATGCAGTAACTCACAGCATATCTGGGAGTTTCCACCCAGGTTCCTGACATAACTAAAGAAGGCCTTGTGATTGTCCTTAGTGTCTGTTGCAAGTGTCCATTAGAAGCGGGCCTTAGATGAATTAATGAGTGATCGTAGCTTTTTGCTAGTACAGATCAGAGATGCCTTCCCTTTTTGGGATTGTGCTCTATCATGTAGTAGCCTCCTCCTTTCATTGTATAGCTTATTAATAGCCATGGTCCAACAGACAGGTCTCCTGCCTTTGGAGGAGTGAGTCTTGTTGTTATTTGGGATAGCACAATCCATGCATTCCAGTAGGTGTCCATAGAATGCGTTTGTAAAGGATTCAGTGGTCTGAGCCATATTTACCACTGTCCCAGGGTCTTTGACGGATACCACCTCGGTTTGTAGAAGTGTGACGTTTGCTTTTGAGAAGTTCTTCACCGAGATTACCTAGGATGGGGGTGTGGATGGGATATGTATGTCCAGTGAGATAAATGTATGGTCTGACCTTACCAATGAGGGGTATACCTCTGGTGTGGAACATAGAGTCCCCATGTTGGTGATGATCATGTCCCATATGTTTCCCCTCTAGAGGGTGTCATGACCAGTTGTGCCATAGCATTTGAGTCTATAAATCCTAGCAACTGTTGTGCGAGGGTGTTGGGGCTTGAGTAGTATTCCCAGTCAATGTTTGTGTATTTGAAGTCACCCAATATAATGGTGTTTGGAGAGACCTTCATATTCTCCAGTGTTCCCAGGAATACCGAGTGGTGTTCCTGGGTTCGGGAGGGTGGTCTGTAGCAGTCTACAAACTGAAATGCAGTTTGGGCCACTGTTAGTTGCACATGTATGGTCTCCGATGCTTCATGCAGTGCTACTAACCTGGAGGTGTATGTATGTGTGATGTATATGGATACTCCCCCTATTTTTGTTGGCCGGTCCGCGTCTTGTGTCCAAAAAGCATGGTATGAAGTTAAACCTGGTAGTGCTGGTGTGCTTTTGGGAGCCTGAACCAGGTGCCTGTTACTGCACAGATATCGACAGTCTCCATACTGAGGAGAGTCCTGAGTGCATGCATTCTGAGGGTTAGACATCTGTTGTTGAGCAGCATTACCCTTAGTTTCTTTTACCTTGTAACATCTATGGAGGTGGGTTTGTCTTCTGAGCCTCACTTAAAAAAGCCACTATGGGGGTGGCAAGAGCCTTAGCCAGTATTTGAAAGCCTAGGGGTGACAGGTGCAAGCCGTCCATAGCGAAGCTACGTGGCATGTCGAGCATGTCATCCAAGGCTGACAGACACTGGATCCCCTTTGAATGACACCAATATGTTAGCCAACTGTTAAAAGTGATCAGTTTGTCTGTATACTGTGACATCATTCTTGGTGAGGGTAAGATGCTACACGAGGTCAGGGTCCTACTGGCCTGGGCTACATGATCAGAGAGCTCCTCTATGTCTCTTGTCATGTAGTCCAGGGAGGAATGTCTGAGGGTTTTCACACCAGCATGGACAATGATGGAGCCATATTTGTACTTGCTTTGGAGTGACCTGAGGGCATGTGTTATGTGGCAGATCCTGGCACCCGACAGACAGCTCAAAGTGACCTTCTCCTTGTTCAGCCTGGTGAGTGGGACGCCAATGTGTCTGACAATAAGAGTCACCTATTACAAGTGTATTAGGTGTGTTGTTTAGCCCTAAGGGCAGTGACTGTGTGGCACACTGACTTTGTGAACTATGTGATATGTAGGTATTGTTGTGGGGTAGCAGTTGTTTGGGTGTCTGCTTTGGATGTCTCTGCTGCTTAGGCAGAGTTTATTTAGAGCCTCTGAGTATGTTTTTGTCTGGTCATGTATTTGGTTTGCTGTCGCTATAGGTCTATGTGAGACTGGATTTGTGGTGTGTGTGGTTACCTTCACCACCTGATAGACTTTTCCCTTTCACGGGTCGAGAGAGCTCAGCCTCCTGTTTGTCTATATAGTTGCATCTCTCACATATATCTGAGTTTGTTGGGAGGAGGACAGGGTTGTCCGTGTACATAAGGCAGTTGTAACATTGCGTCAAAATTCCAATATGCACCAGCTGGACTGGAGAGTACACACAAAACCGACCTTTGGACATGCCAAGATATTATGATGACATACTCTGTTGACTGATCACAAAGGATCAGTAGTGTGTTAAGTGTGTAAAAGAGTATAACAGGGGTTTAGTGGTCAGGTTTGTCGGTGTTTTTTAAAGATTATCTGTGAAGGAGTACAGACAGAACCATGACACCTCCTTCAGCTATGTCATACATAGCAATGTACACTCATATATGTCCTGAGTCAGGGTTACCTGTACCTGACTGACAATGCCGACATCCTGTCAGACAGGACCATACATACATACCCACCTCCCACTGACAAAAGGCCCTATCATCATACTAGGAGATATCACATGTAGAATGGGTAAACAGCTCCTCCGATAGCCGAATGAATGGCATCACTTGGATAACATTGTTTCCCCATATGTGTCATAAGTGAACTACAGAACAAACAGACCCTGCACCTGAACAGTCTGTTGAGCCTCACCCTCTCTACAGGATCTTAAACTGTTGAATGTGTTACAGCAACATATGGCACATCCCACAAGTGTTGGTGCACAACAGACCATGAGAACTATAGTCCTATAAGCCTATGAAGTCTGAACTGCTAGGCCATGGAGTCCATCATGATTGCAGTCAGAAACAGAGCTATTGGAAGCCGACAAACACACAACCCAACCAACTGTGGTATGTTAATGGGCAGATCATATTTTCCAAACCTGCTAGACTGTTTTCAAGGCAGCCACCCAGGACATGCATCACTGAAAGGAGCTACACATGTCCCACATAGACTTTGAATAGCCCTTTATCAACATCCCAGATACATGTCATATTCACAAAACCAACAATCTGTGCATACATATGTATTGTCATATGAAGGAATAGCAATTTGTCCACAGATAGATCACACAAGCTAAGAATTGTGGAGTCCTGTTCAAGCTGTTCACACCTGCTGACCCACATGGTTCATTCCTGGGACTGCATAAAACAAAGTGCACACACATTACCATGTCCAGTCTGATGATGTCAGCATCCTACAAATATAGCAGGAGAATAGAAACCACACAGTAAAGCATATAGCATGTCTTGTTAATGCGTATCTTTCTAGTATCATAACATAGTTAGGTAGGGGTTTGAATCCTGCAATTGCTGGGTGTGTGTGTGTGATTCCCTTTGAGAAGAATGGCCTTTTTGGAGACTGTGAAAACACAATAAAAGAGGGGAATTCCTGTTTGGCAAGTCTGATGATGTCAGTATCCCACAAATACAGCAGTGGAAATGAACACTCCTGGTCAAGCATATAGTGCGTTGTGTTAATGTGTATCTCTCTGGTATCATAACATAGTTATGGAGGGGTTTGAATCCTGCAATTGCTGAGTGTGTTTGTGTGTGATGTCCCTTGAGATGAGTGACCTTTTTGGAGACTGTGAAAACACATTAAAAGAGGTGAATTCCTCTTTAGTAAGTCTAATGATGTCAGTATTCCACAAATACAGCAGTGGAAATAACAACTCACAGTAAAGCATGTAGCATGTCGTGTTAATGCATATCTCTCTAGTATCATAACCTAGTTAGGTAGGGGCTTGAATCCTGCAGTTGCTGAGTGTGTGATTTCCTGTCAGAGGAGTGGCCTTTTTGGAGACTGTGAAAACACATTAAAAGAGGTGAATTCCTCTTTGGCAAGTTTAATGATGTCAGTATCCCACAAATACAGCAGTGGAAATGAAAACTCACAGTAAAGCATATAGCATGTTGTGTTAATGCATATCTCTCTAGTATCATAACATAGTTAAGTAGGGGTTTGAATCCTGTAATTACTGAGTGTGTGTGATTTTCTTTGAGAGGAGTGGCCTTTTTGGAGACTGTGAAAACACATTAAAAGAGGTGAATTCCTCTTTGGCAAGTCTGATGATGTCAGTATCCCACAAATGCAGCAGTGGAAATGAAAATTCCCAGTAAAGCATATAGCGTGTCGTGTTAGTATCATAACATAGGTAGGTAGGGGTTTGAATCCTGCAACTGGTGTGTGTGTGTGTGTGTGTGTGTGTGTGTGTGCGTGTGTTTTCCTTTGAGAGGAGTGGCCTTTTTGGTGACTGTGAAAACACATTAAAAGAGGTGAATTCCTCTTTGGCAAGTCTGATGATGTCAGTATCCCACAAATACAGCAGTGGAAATGAAAACTCCCAGTAAAGCATATAGCGCATCGTGTTGATGTGTATCTCTCTAGTATCATAAAATAGGTAGGGGTTTGAATCCTGCAATTGCTGAATGTGTGTGTGTGAGATTTCCTTTGAGAGGAGTGGCCTTTTTGGAGACTGTGAAAACACATTAAAAGAGGTGAATTCCTCTTTGGCAAGTCTGATGATGTCAGTATCCCACAAATACAGCAGTGGAAATGAAAATTCCCAATAAAGCATATAGCACGTCGTGTTAATGCGTAGCTCTCTGATATCATAACCATAGGTAGGTTGGGTTTGAATCCTGCAATTGCTGCGTGTGTGTGATTTCCTTTGAGAAGAATGGCCTTTTTGGAGACTGTGAATACACATTAAATGAGGTAAATTCCTCTTTGGCAGGGTTGATGATGTCAGTATCCCACAAATACAGCAGTGGAAATAAAAACTCCCAATAAAGCATATAGCGCATCGTGGTAATGCATATCTCTCTAGTATCATAACATAGCTAGGTAGGGGTTTGAATCCTGAAATTGCTGCGTGTGTGTGTGTGACACTGTTGATCAATGTGTTGTGGGTTTTGCTTTTACTACTGTATGACATATCAGTAAAACAACAGTATGTGCATTGCACACTTCAGGTATCTGTGTAGCAAATACACATATGTACATGTGACCTCAATTGGTAACTGTGTGACCAAGACATATATGTACATGTGACCTCAATCACTTCATAGGTGCGAAGCCTGCTTTCAACACAAATACATCTGTTACCATTGACAGTTGGTGCTGCTGCTTCTCAGACCATAGGTCACATATGTATGTATGTGACAAGTCCAGCCACTGTAGTGATATGTGCCCTAGGTCATCTGTGTCACACACACACACAACACACATGACAGTTTCTATAGTATAGTGTGAGTGAGGGTGTATGCCTGGGGCATATTTCAGACATGTTCAAACACAACACAGTCTGTCAGTAATGGGCATTCATTATAGGTGTACAACAACTCCGTGGATATGCATACAGACCCCTTATTGCTTATGTGATACACTGAGGGACATCAGCATACCTTTGGGAATGTGAATATCAAAGGACAGATGACATCACATGTGGCTGTATGTACACATCAGTACCCCTGCTACATGTTGTGGGCTACTACCAATGTGGTACTGCCAGGATACTATGTGTAGTAAATGTGGATGACTAAGCTATAGTTGGATCATAGCTTCACAGCATAGGTTTGTCAACAGGTATCTGTCTGTATGATACCCTTGTGGATGATAAGTGTCTAATCCGGGGAATGCATTGTAGGCCACTGTATGCATTACCAGATGTGGATGGAAATATCCCTAGTGTGTCTGCTTGTACCTAGGATGGCCACATGCCAAACAGGAGTGGTCACAGTAATGTGAGTGGTCAATACCACTGGTAACTAGTATAGTGCAGTACCGGAATGATTCAAATGCTACTGTGTATCCTACAGCTGTGTGTCAGTTGTCAAGACATCATCTAATGATTGGTTAAAATCAGGCTGTTGAGGTTATGTACACTACCAGAATGCAAACCAATGACTGATATTAACAGTATCACCCACAGCATAGTGTCATACCATGTCATACACGCATGTGTACCCAAGTTGTGACATATGTGTAGTAAAATGCATACTGGACACCAATAGGAAATATGAAGTGTTAACACTGTGTAATACAGGGCATGTCACCCTTCCCATGTGTCCACCATGCATGTACATTCAGACAGTGCACCTCCACCATGTTCACAAATGTACACCTTGAAATCTGTACTGCACACATCACACACATAATGTCCACTCACCAACTCATGCTGCCAGTACCACACACATCAGCCAAGTGGCACATGGGCAGACAATCCATGTTTGGAATTAACACTGGTGTAAACAATACTACATTGATAATCATTGCTTTGATGTGTCATGCCTACTCAGATATACCTACAAGGATATCATTACACTTTACTGTTGACAACATGCTAACATTGCTACACTGCTATTAGGTGACCCTGTGCATCAGCACCATGTTAGCCTGTTCCTGCATCAATGTCACAGATGACAGGAGGTGGCACAGTTTCATCATATGCACAGAGTGTGTTATTGGTTTGCCAGAGCACGACAATGACCCATCTAATCGACATGTATGTGTGTGTGTGTGTGCGTGTGCGTGTGTGTGTGTGTGTGTGTGTGTGTGTGTGTGTGTGTGTGTGTGTGTGTATGTGAGGGTAACAGTACAGTATGGGTCAGTGTTGATGTAATGTTTGTGTGTATGTGTTAGCCCTAGGTGTTGGTATTATATGTGTGTGTCTGCATGCACACAGTTCCCCCTTGTGGCTGCCAAATACGGGAGGTTGTGGGACAGCCACAGACTGTACCTGCCAGGCTGTACAGATCACTGTCTCTGGCCATGGACACAGTACCTGTGCTTGGCAGGGGTGACACGGACAGTATTGGGTACTAAGCCAGACTGGGTACTATCATCAGAGGTAGAGGGATGTTGACTGGACCCATGTCCCTGCTGGGACTGGCCAGAGCCACGTGCACGTGGTCATCTCAGACGGTCTACCGACAGCCCAGCCACAACATTGCTGGGGCTGGTACTGCCACTACGGGAGCAGCTGGCACGTGTGTCATCCGCGATGACTGGCAGCTGATGATGTTGCTGGCATACATCCACGTCGATGTCCCAGCTATCCTGCACTGTCCTGACACATGGACATTACATTGCAGAGGACATCTAGTGTCTCCCCCAACGTCTATCAATGACATCGGTGTAATTATGGATGGCACCGGCAAGGTCACAGATACTGTCATTGATAGCGGTGTTATGAGCCTTCTGCACCCTTAGTCTCTGCCTGGTGTACAGTTCCATACATGCCTGTGCTTGCATTACAGCCCAGAACATACCTGAGGTTGTGAGACCTGTGCAGGCACGTCTGCCAGGGGCATTACGACCAGTGGTGCTCCCAAGAGAACCCCTGGACATATGCCTATGTGGTACCATTCCATGTATCTGGGCATGGCTGCTGTGTGGGTTGCATGTGCCATAGATACCACACTGTCCTGGTCAATGTTTACCATATGCTGTTACTCACCTAAGGCCATTGGTGTTGAGGGTTGTATTGGCAGTATGTATGTGTGTGCATAGATGGGGTGGAAAGCTGGGTACTGTCGATTGGCGGACCAATGACAGACCCTGTCAAACCTGCCTGTGCCACAACACATGTATCATCATGTTCACTATTTGTGGCAGTGACTTCAGGTTCCCTGCTGCACTCATCCAACAATACCTCAGCACCTGTGAGAGGGAGACAGGAAACACACTTTACCATCTGTACAGGATGTTAGCACACATGCACACATGCAGACATACAGACATGCACACATGAACACATGAACACATGCACAAATGCACACATGAGCACATGCACACAAGAACACATGAACACATGCACACATGAACACATGCACACATGCACATATGCACACATGAACACATACAAACATGCACACATGAACACATGAACACATGCACACATGCACACATGAACACATGAACACATGCACACATGCACACATGCACACCAATACACTACTCAGTCAAGTTGACATACACACACACACACACACACACACATGCACACACACACACACACACACACACACACACACACACACACACACACACACACACACACACACACACACACACACACACCAACAGCAATATGGAACATAGTCATTAGTGGTTGATGGTGTATCACAAGCCAAAGAGTCCTATCACACATGTCAGCATGCAGGATGTGTGTTGCTCAACAGCATGCAGTGCAAGTGTAACAGTATACATGTCGTTGATGCATGTGTGTTGTTCAGTGATTGGCCTCACCCTGGAACACAATGTGTACATGGACACAACATTGCAGTGCAAGTCTGAAATGCTTTCCAATGTCCTGTGCACCATCACTCATAGGTATACATACCATGGCCAGATGCACACAACTGTCAGGTGTATAACAATGAATGCTATGTGTAGTACTGTAGTTACTGTAACTGGATGTAGTGTAGTACCATGAGCCATCATCAGGCAGCATCATGTGGTCACTCAAGGCCACTAATGTATGTCACACTGGCAACTATCTTGCTGTACCTGACCTGCACCACTTAGGCTACATTCACCATTTCACAGCCAGTTGTTACATGGGCATGTCAGGTGTTCAATAGGGAGCATTGCCTAACATGACTGTGTTGTGTGTCAACATGTGTCACACAGCCCCATGATAAGCCTCTACCCCTCAGGTATAGCATGTGTGCTGTGTTGATGACATTTGGGATACTGGAGTATGACCTTACAGCAGGTGTCTACATACGCCACGTGTATCATATTACCACATACTGTATATGACAAAGTGGTGTTTGTTGTGTGCATGTGTATTGACTCTGCCTATACAATGTTCACTACAGTGTACCCCAATTGTTTGGGATTCTCTGTGTATTGCATGCGTTTGAGGCAGCTACTCATGTTACTGGGATGTGCATAGTCCCACAGAAAAAATGCAGAGCATGCACTATGTGTAGGTGTTTAACATGTGTATATGGCCTACAACTCTCCTATGACATGCACATGTTATATGCTATATTAAATGTAGAACACTCACCAGCATGGGTCTGCTGTCTTGCTATCACACCAGAGGGACCTGCAAGGATATGAGACAGTTTGTCAGTGTCAACAACTATGGCATTGCTGCTGTGAGTCTGCAATTTTACAGTAGTACATGAGGTGACAGTCATAGGCATACAGATGATGTCCCAAATTATCAGTAATGCATGACATCAGGCTCCACATCTTCTACATACACAGTACACATCTGATAAATGCATGTTCTAACAATTGAGCTAACAGTGGTCTACAGATAAGCCATGTTACCTGCACGCTCTGTATTGCCATGCTGGGTGACTCTGGCCTCCATGATGACACAGGTGTGTTGTACTGGTTGGCCAGGAGCCATCATGCTGAGAAGCAGCTCTTCCACTCTGGTGAGGGGGGGGGATGTGTTGTGGCACCACCACCTGTGGCAAGCTGTTGTCTGTGGACATCGGAGGCATGCTGCCGGACATGTCTGATTAAATCACTGCAGTGATGGTGTACCTGCTCATAAGTCTGGTTATGCATGCCTACATCATTCACCCAATGGACAACATCCTGCCACAGTGCAGTGCGCCCATGCTGGTCCTGGCTGGTTCTGGAGAACAGCAGGTTGTGATGGTATATGAGGGTGTCTGCAATGACTTCCTCCTCCTCAGGGGAATACGTGGGTTTCCTGTTGTGAGACATGTCCCTGGAAGACAAACAGTAATTGTGAGCAAGTCATGTGGCACACTTAACATTCTAAAGTACAGACATCAATGAAATGCCATATATAGCAACCTATTGGCTGTCAGTAGACACACACTTTTAATACCACATATGACTGCTCAGCCCACAACTGCCTGACAGTGCCTGGCACATACTATATACCAAACCATGTTCTGCACAGCAACAAAGTGGAACCAGTATGTAAGACTATACAACAGTACATGGCACACTGTATGTGACACAATGCACCACCTAGCCACAGGAGGTGTATATGAAGCTAATGCATACAGACATTTGTCATCCATTGAAGTGAATGTACAGTACGGTTACAGTACTACCAGTACACCACGCTACTTGTTGACAGCAAACCCCTCAGTAACATATGTGCACATTCATCACTATAGGTGGCATACTGATGTACTACACTATACATGTTGCTAGATATGCACTTATATCCTGTGACACACATACCACCGAGGCCATGTTACAGGCATACCCACACACACATTAGACATACCTACAAGACACAAAGGAATGGCAACCCAGATTAGTTTTACCTGTGTACCATACAGTACTGTGTGTCAGCACCTACAAAACCTCATGCCTGAGGTATGTAATGTGTGAGGACTACAGGTAACAAACAAAACAGTGTTACCAAGCAATGTGGATATAAACCATACTGTGCTGTTTAGGCCTACAGCTTCAGGTAGTACTACAGTTCATACATGATTTGTATTCACTAGTGTTAACAATCAATAAGCATACTGTACTGCTTTAGCCTACAATGGTACACTCCAGTCAACACCATGGGACTACGTCACACCGTATGCCATACTGCTTTTCCTGCCTAGCAATAGCATACGTACCTTTTGATGGGATTAGAGCTACAACATTACATACCATGGTATACACAGTTTCCCACTAGGCTATCACACATATATACATAACTAACCAGTAAACAGGCAACTACCAGCGAAATAAACAAATAAAGTTGAAAGAAAGCACGTCTGGAAACCGGATAAGGAATACTTGTCAGTCCAAAATTGGTTACGCTACCAAAGACAAACTGGAAACCAAAATCCAAAGTCCAGATAAAAGCACATTAACGTCTTTATTCACCACAGTACGTTTTCGTCTGTACAAAACAAATGACTTCATCAGATGCACAATAGTTAATGAATAACACGTATTTATACCTTACTTAGGTTAATTGCTTAATTAAAACCAATCATTTATTTAAATAAAAGTTTAAAACCAACCAATCATGTGTTTTTTATACATTTATACTCATGAATAATTCAATACGCTTTTAAATAGCGCTTCTGTGGAGAAAAAACTCACTTCTATTACAATTTCTTTGCAATTAGATGTATCTATAAAACAACTTATAAAGTGCTATGAGCTTTCTAAATAGACATTATTTACTTATTGCTTCTGTGAATGAAATAAATAAATAAATACATAAAAATTGCAACTGCACAATTCATTCTTATTTTATAAAACTATTTATTATAAGTTTAAAAGAATTATGCTGTTAAATTTAAAATTATCTCTTGTGAAGATGTTATGAGAAAAGAAAAAGATAAAATAATATTTTTCATGTTGTACAATGTAAAAATGAGAATGAAGTATAAATATTCCCCTGTAAAGTATCTTGTTTGTATATAGTTTTTATGTATCCCATCTGAGGTATGTTAGTTGTTTGTGACATTAAAGTTTGGCAGATCTTAATTTTAGTAATGGCATTATAGAGATGAATTCATTAAGGCCAGGGTGGTTGTTAGCATCTAAGGTTAGTTGCCACCACAGTTCTCGAAATTCGATTCTTTCTTCCCATGGTCCTCCCCTACCATCTGTTTTTACCTGTTCTAACACTAAAAAGGAAAATTTAGCTTCTGAACATGTATTCAAGTGTTTATAAAGTGCATTAGTGTCTTTTTTAGTAGAAATATCGTAATAATGTTCGTAAATCCTCCTTTTTAGCTTCCTCTCTGTTTTACCTACATAGAAGGATTTACAAACTATGCACAATGCTAAATACACCAATCCCTTTGAGTCACAGTTGTGATATTCTTTGCTGACCAACCACTTATTTCTACATTCTAAATAAAGTTTGTCTGTATTCATAATATGTTGGCATTGGCCACACCTGCCACATTTGTAGGTGCCAGTTTTATTTCTAGTAATTTTTGTAGGTTTGTTTTCCAATAATAATCTTAGATTCCTAGAATTTTTGTATATTATCTTTTGTGGACCTCTAGGTATTTTTTCTATATCTGTAATGGAAATAAAACGTTCCCATTCTTTCAAAAACTTTTTCTTTGTTATGTTGTTAACTCCATTATATTCCAATACTAAAGTTTTCTCAAAACTGGAAATATTATTTTCCTTTTGTGTATATCTTGTTCTCTCTAAATTAATGGTATTTACTATAGGTTTGAATCTATCAATTCTGCCATTAACCACTTCTTTTCTAATTTCCTTGATGAAATTGGGGGGATAGCCTCTTTCTAGAAACAAAGATTCTAACAAATTACATTCATCCTCAAAATCTTCCCTTCTACTTGTCATGCGACTCCCTCTTACAAATTGACCTTTGACTATGTTTTTTTTACAGTGTAGAGGATGTGCACTATCATAGTGCAAAAATGAGTTGCAGAAGGTCTTTTTCCTGTACACTTTTGTTTCTAATTTGTTGTTTAGTTTATAAATTTCCACATCCAAATACTGTACCCCGTTTTCTGTGATTTTATGAGTAAACCTTAAAAAGGAACTAGTAGTATTTAACCATTCCAAGAATTCATCAAGTTTTTCTCTACTTCCATTCCAAAAAATTATAATGTCATCTAAAAAACGGCGATATAACTTCCAATATTGTTGAAATTCAGTTGTTTTAATGTTTTCTTCTTCCCACCTAGTGAGAACTAAATTAGCGAAAGTGGGGGCACACACTGCCCCCATAGCTACTCCCTGCAGTTGTTGATAACATTCTCCTTTAAAATATATGAAGTTATTTCGCAAGACTAAATCCATTAACCAAGAGAAAATTAGTTTTTCTTTCTGACTCAAACTATTTTCTTGGTATATTATGTCTTCGAACATCCTCATACCTTCTGCCCAAGGTATAGAGGAAAACAGATCAATAATATCAATTGTCACAAAAATCATATTTTCATCATATAAGTCTGTTGTTATTGTTTTTAATAAATCTCAAGAATATTTTAACATGAAAATTTTACTCATCCAGATTTGTTTTAACTTAAAGTCAAGGTATTTAGCAAGGGGTTGAGTCTTTGACCCCTCAGCAGACACTATAGGTCTGAAAGGTGGGTCAATTTCATTTTTGGGATTCCAAATAAAGACGGAATCCTGGGTTTATCTACCTTTAGATACTTATAAGTTTTGAAGTCAATTAGTTCTTCCTGCATCATGTCAAATAGGTTGGAATCTATTTTATTATAGGCTATGTTGACCTCATTTGTGGAGACTGAAGAATATTTGTCTTCCTCCCAAAGAATGTTATTAATTTTACTTTCATAATGTATAGCTTCCATAATAACCACCCCTCCCCCTTTATCTGGCTTCATAACTCTAATTGTGGTATTGTTTCTTAATTTATCCAAACAAGTTTTTTCATCATGGTTCAAATTGCTTTTATATCCCTTGTAATGAGAATGTGCCTTTCTAATTTCTTTATCTAACATATTTTCAAGGTTTTTAAGTTGGGGGTGTAGAGGTGGGTTGTATGTGGTTCTTCGTTTTAGCTCATTTCTAGGGATGTTGTTATTGTCATAATTGTTTGGTATTATAATATCCAAATTGATCTTTCTTAAAAATATTCTAACGTCCATAAGAGACTTAGCTATATCTCCTTTGTTAAAGGGAATAAATTTTAGTCCCTTCAATAGCAAATCAAAGTGTCCTTTCTCTAAAACTATACCACTGAAATTGTATATTGCAAAATTATTGAATGTAAATTTAATACCATTGTGTGAGACTATTTGTGAAGTTTCTGGGGTAGGTAAGAAGACGGGCTGAGGTGCGTTTAATAACGCCCTCTCCCCCTCCTCCCTCCCCTTCCCTGAAAATTTTGCTGCTCTGGTCGTTGTCCCATCCTGTTTAACAACCTCTCCGACCTCCTTAGTGGTGGGAATTCTTGGTCATAGTTAGCCTGATCTTCCCCACAATTATTAAAATCATTAAAGGCATCATATCCCCCTTCTTCTCCTTCTTTATTATAAGAATTGTAATTGTTCCACCCTTCCTTGTAATAGTCCCTTCTAAAAGGTGGTTTTATATATATACATATATACATCTTTGACACATTCGCCTACACATTCTCCATCACACCAGTCAACCTTACATAGCATGTGATGCAGCAAGTACATGCGTGTGTGTATCGGGTCCTAGGTAGCTAATAGGTTATTATCCGTAGGGCCTATGGAAGCCTAGTCATATGGTACCCTGCCCTTCAACACCCATGTAATGTAGGTTCATGTGCCCCTGTCATGCAGAGCCACAGAGGTGGTTACCGGGTTGTGTTTCCTATCTCACATCCAATCATCATGATTATTCATGGCAACTGCTAATGAGGACCTCCATTTGCTATTGATAGGTAGTTAGTTCCAGAGTATGGTATGTGTCTGAGAAGATAATGTGCCACTCAAGCATGTTCTGCTTTATGACGTTACAAGGTTTAGATCAGTACAGTGTGTAGCTTGTATGGAGTTTCATCTGTTTATATGGAGCATGTCCAACACCTGTGGGTTTGGCCTAGCTTTGTATGTTAGGCAGAGTTAGCCTCTGGGTAGGCAGTATGCGACACAGTGTAGCTGTGGTTTTGTAAGACAGTCAGCATAGGGCATTTGTTCGAGTCCTTTAATACTCTTTGTGAGGTATGTGTCTGGCGTCTACAGTTGCTGTGGATGTCTTCTGAGGTACATACCGACAGGGCCATTGTACTCTATGATGGGTGTTATGACTGATGAGTAGAGTGGAACACTGACCTCTGTTTCCATGGATGACACACCTTTGCTGATGACATGTGGACTGTACTCAGTTTACATGACTAATGTGGAACTGTGATTATCATAAGGGACACTACTGTCCACCTGTGTCCCGTAGTCTCTTATCACACTTTCGGTGTTGAGTAGACTACCACCTATGTGGTAGTTCATGGGTACAGGGCTTTTAACAACAGGGATGGCAATACGTGTACAACATTGAGCTTGAGCGTACAAATGAACATCCAATGGTGTACATATAGATATACATATTGGCACATATACAGTCCACCTTTCATGGTGGGAATATCAATTATGCAAAGGTTGAGAGGGATACAGTTATGTAATGATATTGCACAGTCTTTTGCAGAATGCATGGAAGGTATTCTCAGCCCATGTATCTTTAGCAGGACCCCCTGTCTGGAAGACTAAAAACCTAACAAATCATACCCATGGCGTTTGAACAACACATGTCATATGCCAGCACTGTATGCTGTCTTGTTTGACACACACTACAACCTACATATAAATATGCAAATAACAACCTGCACCAACATATAAATGCCCACCCTTCACAAACAGTTGCAGTATGTCCCTTGCTCTATGCACATGTTCAGATGCTAATATATCAGACACATATATATCTCGCCATATGTGTGTGCCATACAGACACAGGGTCCACACTGTTGTAAGTCCATACACCTCACGGATGACCTGTTGGGCCTTGCTACAACATGAACAGTTGTCACATGTATGCATACAGTAATAGTACAGGAGTATATATAGCTGCAAATGATACATTACTATACTAGCCTGGTACAGCAGTTGTCAATGCTAAGCTACACATTATGTGACTATCATGCATGTCTTACTCTGTAACATCCAAGTTTATATAGGTGTTTGCACTACTCCCCCAAACTGCCATTAAATGCAGTACTGTATAGACCATAGATAACATGTTCAGATGTTTGACATATAATACTGAGCTACATATGTCACAGTTATGTCCCACTGCACACAGCTACACACCAATTTCTCCATGGCAGTAGTTATGCATGGCATCAGTGCATACATACCTACTGCTGCCACATATGCATGTTTCAGAGCATGTACAGTACTATTCATAAACATCTACTACTTGCTGGTAACTACAAACTGTTACATAGCTGTTTGTCCCTTTCAGGTCCGTCTGTGTATGCTTTGACAGTTTTTTTTTATTAAGTAAAGATTCTTACTTAAGTTTAGTTAGTGGTTATTAATTATTTTTTTTCTTAATTAATAACTTTAGTTTTTAATTAGGTCTATATATTTGTTACCTAATTATATATTTATTTCTTACGTGCTACATTTCGACAATAATCTGCAGGAGTTGTACAGTTGCTTGCACATGCAATGTAATGATTACATGTGGGGATAGCAAGTACAGTCTGCTTTTATAGGTATCTGCGCATGTGCATGTGATGCCCTCTGTACCAATTGTTGCCCAGCATTTGGTAAATGCATACAGCCTGCTGAGTCGTAATTGCAGTACTCACTGTCACAGCAACCCAATGCTATAAATTGCTAAGGTATGTAGGCGTAGCCCTTTCAGATTTCTAGAGTGGGGCCTTATGCTTGTTTGCTGTGGACACTGTTGTGTAAGTCAGAAGGTTGGCATACGTCTTATAAATGAAGCTAGAGGTGTAGACAGTGATGTACATGTTGTACTCAGACCTGACTGTTGCCACTTCCAGTACAGAGCTATCAGTGTAGAGTTTTACTCACCCCTACAAATGTTTACACAACATTTATGTGACTATGTAGTTTCTTTTCTACTCATCTAATTAACTGCCATACAAATGTAGTTATTGAAAGGACAACTGGACAATTCCAGTACTGAGTATGCCTACCTACACCCTTGGTAGACCCGAAACACACAATTATCTTTTAATTGTGGGGGGGTGCTTACATACAGAGAGCATTATGTATTAATGTGTGAATATTATCTTACTGGATTTAAAGGATTGGTGTGTACCTGTCAGTTTATCAAGGCAGGTGGTCTGTCTGCATAGTTCCCAACTGTGAACCTATCCAGATGGTAGCCAGAAGTTACACTGTCATCCTTTGTCTGTGCAACTCACAGGTGTTTTCAGGACTGGTACAATGGCATTGTTACAGTCAGTTGCTACCAGTACATGGCTACATCCTTTGGTATTTCTGTGTTGTACTCCTAAATAAGGGTATGCTTGTGGAGGTCCTACCAAAGCTATTTGCAGAGTGTGTAACAGCAGTATAGCTTATATGTTTGTGCCTCTGCCAGGCCTATGGAACACTCAGATACATCTTTGCATGGAGTCAGGGATAGGTAGTTGAAAGTGAGGTACACCTTACACATAATAGGGACAGTAGGTGTAGACTTCAGTGAAGCAGTGCATATGGATTAGTACTCCTTTCATGAAGTACAAGCGGTGTCTACTGTTATTATTGCCAGTATTCATTGTGTAATAGCCCACCTTTCTGACTGACGTCAGTACTTTTCTGAGGGATTCGGAGGGACACAACTAAAATATGTTTCACAATCAGGGACATCCCTGGAAAGTTGACACAGTTAGGAGGTATGGCCTCTGCCCTACTCAGATATGCCAGTGTTTGTCCTGCTATGATACTATGTGGGGGTTGTAAAGTGCTTTTGCAACATTATTTGCTGCTTGAATGGCTGCTTCTGACATCACACTCATGTAATGCAATTCCACAACAATTGCTGGTAATGATCCACAGAACAAGCTTTGTGTTATGGCCTTTTTATTTTTCCTTTACATTCACTCATTGTAATGCATGATATATTTTTTTCAGCACCAAGTTATTGTATATCTGTTGTGGCTTAGTGGTACTTCATGCAGTCTAGTGCGTCCAAGGTCTGGGGTTCGAGACTGACAGAGGTATTTTATTTTGCTGCTGAGCAAAACAAGGGCCCTGACATAGAGTGACTAAGGCACTTTTAAGCAGTTGTAAGCGGGTTTGCATGGGTTTGCGTGATGCTTAGCGATGCTTAGCTAAGCGCACACATGCGCACACTTGCTTAAACCCGCTTACTACTGCTTAAAAGTGCTTACTCCTGCTAACCACCGCACTAATTTCTTTGAAAGAAAAGAAAATGGGGAGATAGGAAATTGGTGAAAAAGGGGGCACAAAGAGGGAAAGACTGTAGGGAAACCAGCTCGGGATGTGCAGGACGGGTGTAGGGAAAGTCCATAGCTGCCCATTTCTTTACCAGCAACAGCTGTGCATATGTTGCAAATTTAGAGTGAAATTTGAAACCTTCCACCCCTGAGAGAGGGGGGTGAGGACAACAAAGTATGTTGTACTGCCAGTTATAATTATCAGTTTACATGTCCAGAGGACATGTGTGCAAAATGAGCAGCTATGTATGGGGTGTCATTTTTTTGTGGGTACAGATTGCCCTTTTTTTTTCAGGTGAGAGTGGAAAGTGAGGTAGAGGAATTAGGTATATTTGGGGAGGTAGGTTGGGGAGGTAAACAGACAAGACAAACAAGATGCATACAGGGGTGAAGTATGACACATGGGGTGGGTGAACGCAATTGATGGGGACGGATGTTTGGAATTCGCAAGCCCATGAGCCCAC
The DNA here is from genome assembly GCF_019279795.1 of Protopterus annectens. Taxonomy (NCBI): domain Eukaryota; kingdom Metazoa; phylum Chordata; order Ceratodontiformes; family Protopteridae; genus Protopterus; species Protopterus annectens. The sequence continues at coordinate 828,016,176 of NC_056732.1, forward strand.
AGATGGTAACAGTGGGACTGAGATCCCCACCCATGGACAGTTACCACTGAACCTTCACAGACCCAAGGGTTGCTGTGTTGGGGCTGCGTAGGAGGGGCAGGCTCACCCGTGAGTCACGCCACTCTCATCTTGAGCTGGCATAGGGGATCAGCGACTAAACACTGGATCTCCCTACTCACCACAACCTGGACCCTTCAGAGGGTGACAGGTGGCCCTTCTCCAAGTCATGCTTGCAGGGGGGGTACGAGCCCAATCCCCTGCAGTGCTTCCACCTGAAGGTGGCACAGGACCAATGGAGGAGGGTAGCCTGGGCTGGGCACCAGACCTGCTGGTGCCAGGTACAATCGCCAGCTGAGGAGGGATAGGTGAGTCCGCTGGGACCAGCCTTCCCATACGTTCTGTGATTAGGTGTGTTTAATTACAACATAGACAACAGCATTCCAAGTTAGTTGTAACAGCATGCAGTAATATTCCCATTAACCCAACACACCAGGGTTACAACAGTTGAACAGCAAGCATAACACATGCATATATTGAACGACAGTGGACATTACAACAGCATGCAGGGATGATTGGTGGCAACAGGCCACCAAGATTGTGGTGTTTTAACAGGGGACATGCATCAATGTAAATGCAGATTTTAGAGAACAATAGGACATATGTCCCAACAAATGTTTTGAGATTAGACATACCCATTGAGGTGTGGAATTGCATTGTTTATGCACATGGAGTAGGGTGTAAAAAGAAACCTCCATTAACATCTTATTAGTACTTTAAATATACACTACTTTCCTATTGACTGCAGGTGTATATCCCCTACATGTATTATTACACTAGGCAACATGCAGTATATTGCGTAATGGGTTTGGCTAGTTCGTTATATACCTGACCTATATCTGACATAGTAACTGTCCAAGATGCAGATGTTACTACTACACACTTGTATTTTATTTTTATATTTATGTATCTACACATCTGGATGTGTTCTTGTGACATTTTCCCTTGATTTTCTACAGAACCCTACATTTCATGTAGCACACTCACATTTCTGGGGAACACCTTGCCAGATTTACCTATGCACGTCAGCCATTTAACAACTGTTGAGGACTGTTATATGCTTCACAGCTACTGGCACTTCCTTCATCTACTTTATATGAGACTGCATAACTATGGGTTGACAGCACTTAATACAACAGTACTATTTATTTAATGCAAGGGTACAACAACATTTCTAAGTAACTGACACAGACACACTCCAAGTATTATACCTTTCTTATTCACATTAAACACTCTTTTCTACAGGCTCTCTCCTTTATTTGATATTACAGTGCATACAGAAGACCTATTCAGGACATATTATACCTTTATTGATAGGTTACAACACTGTTTTTCAGACTCGCTCACTTATTTTATATGACAGTACATGCAGAGATAGTATTCCAGACTTATTTTACCTGTATTAATGGGTTACTACACTCTATTCCTGGCTCTCTGACTTATGTTATATAACGGTACATGCAGAGAATTTATTCAGGGAATAAATGTTATATGCTTCACAGCTACTGGCACTTCCTTCATCCACTTCATATGGGAGTGCACAACTGTGGGTTGACAGCACCTAATACAACAGTACTATTTATTTATTGCAAGGGTACAACAACATGTCAAAGTAAGTGACACAGACACACTCCAAGTATTATACCTTTATTAATTACATTGTACACTCTTTTCTACAGGCTCTCTCCTTTATTTGATATTACAGTGCATATGGAAGACCTATTCAGGACATATTATACCTTTATTGATAGGTTACAACACTCTTTTTCAGGCTTGCTCACTTATATTATATGACAGTACATGCAGAGATAGTATTCCAGACTTATTTTACCTTTATTGTTGGGTTAGTACTCTCTATTTCTGGCTCTCTGACTTATGTTATATAACAGTACATGCAGAGAATTTATTCAGGGCATTTTATAGCTGTATTATTGGGCTACAACACTTTTGTCATGCTCTCTCACATATATTATATAACAATACATGCAGAATAATTACTAACCTGCCTGGTGGTGCAGCCTTAGCAGCCTATCTACATAGGCTTGCTGATTCATAGCACGGAAACCTGCAGCTGTGAAGTAAATGAAGGGATATTGAGAAATACCTATCCATTATGTAGACTATATTAGCATGTCTTACATACTGCATTCCATGGCTACCTACATAGTAGTGGGGCATCTTGCATATGATGGGCCTCCTGGATCCATTGGTTCACTAGGTCTTGCTTCCATCTCTTCAGGTCTGCATGGTGGTGACGGACCTGCTCACCAGTCTGTGGGATGCCTGTGGCACTGGTGAGTTCATGAGCCAACCGGTTCCAAGCCTCTGCCTTATACTCCATCCCTTGGAACTGGCCCTGCAGGAGTCAAGACTCATGACGATGGACTAGGAACCAAACCATGTATTTTGACTCCTTGATGCCCCAGTGTTGTGCTCTAAAGCGAGTACCCTCTCCAGCACCAGACATTCTAACTGCAGATGGGAGCTACAATCAGTTATGGCGAGTATTCCCACCTATGGAGCTTAAATATGCCACATTTCCCACACTTTTTTGTGATTGGCCATTTTTGAAAATTCTCGGCTGACTGCAGACCTGCTTAGCAATGGTTAATCTAACATTTATAAGTATATATATATATGTTAACAGTGGATGTTTATCCTAATCTGTCGTGGCTTAGTGGTTCAGTACTTTGATTATGGTTCACAGTGTCCTGGGTTCGAACCTTGTCATTGCTTTTTATTTTACTACTGTTCAGACAGGTTAGGGGGTGTGGCTGTGTTTAAGCAACTTTGCTCTACGTTGCTCCATGTTGCCCCACTTTGCCCGACGGTGTGCTGGTTGGCGTGGCGCGCACCTCCGCACAAACCGATTGTGCTGGGTAAAGCGCTATTTAGCTATGAGCAACTACATTGTGCTGGGTAAAGCGCTGCTTACCTACGGGCAACTACATTGTGCTGGGCAAAGCATTGCTTAACTGCGAGCAATTATATTGCGCTGAGTAAAGCATTGCTTAACTGCGGACAATTATATGTCAGGTTCCTTTATAAATATACATTTTGTTCATTGATGCATAGGCCATTTCAATGCTTTTTAGTAAAAGTTTATTCATATATGTCAGGAATTATTTCATATACTCATTTTGAACATAAAACAGGAAGGGGAGTGGTGGGACTTGAACTGTGAATGCCTCTTTTTTGTGTGAATGCTCTACAACTACGCTATTACTAGTTGGCATAATTTGCATACACATTCCTTATTATGCTCTTCCATGTCGAGATTGCTAACTGCAGCTAAGCAATGGACACACCCGCGCACACACACGCAAATACAGGCAGCTATATAGGAAATTAGAAACAACATTTAATGTTTTAATTTTTATAACTGTGCTGGGGGTTTACAATGTCAGGGAGTGTGGTGTTGGGTACATGGACATTTGAGCGGACTCACTCTTTTGTGTTGACATTTTGCATTTCACACACTTGCAGAGGCATGGACCTTTGGACTGCTCGGCAGTCGGACATGCCCCCTGCTTGCCTGCACGGTCCGTGTTAGACTTGGGGTAGAGTCAGCGTGCCCTCATGAATATTCTTGGCATGCTGATGTCATACCGTTCATCTGCAGCCTCCGAGTAAGACTTATTTAGTCTTACACAGAGGATTTGTGAATCTGGGGGTGAGTGAATTCATCTGGCCTGGAACTTATGGTGTGAGATATCTGATAACTATTTCAGAACATGCAGCAGTACAAATGATGGGTAATGAAGTAAAAATGAGACACAAGTGCTTTCTTATAAGGAATGGGTAGTGGAAATGATTCAAGAGTTATTAAAAAAGATAGAAATTTCTTCAGAATGGATAAGTAGTGGGTGGGATAAAATGAAAAAAAAACAGTTTAAAAACAGGGTAGAAATAAAAGAGGAAGATATATGGCAAAGAAAGATGATTCCACCCTCATCTGTTCAGCCAATCCACATTTAAAACTGTTGAGAAATGGTTCTCTAACCATGGTCTAATACTAAACCCCAATAAAACCAAATTATAGCTGTTCACCCCCAACAATCGGATACTACCAATTACCTTCACAGTTATATCTAACAAAGGTACTACAATCTAATCAGATACTAGCACCAAATTACTAGGTGTAATAATAGACAACAATCTGAAATTTGACCTGCACGTAAAACAAACAATAAAAAACACTAATAAAAAACTGGGCTCCCTATATAGAAACTTTGCATTTCTTGAAATTTGACCTGCACGTAAAACAAACAATAAAAAACACTAATAAAAAACTGGGCTCCCTATATAGAAACTTTGCATTTCTTACCCCAACTGCCAGAACTACCATTGCCTGCTAGTACCTACTTTCTACTCTCTTATATGCTTGTCTTATACTAACTTGGCAAACACTGAACTAAATAAGCTCTCCAGTTGTTACAACCATGTTACCAGATTTGCTAGTGGTTCAGCTTTCCGCACTCACCACTGTCTAAACCTAGAAAACTTAAACTGGCTTGAATTTCCTTATCTGCTTCTCTATAACCACTCATTACTGCTCATAAAATTCTCTACAAACCCGATAAAGTCCCTGTCCTCAGATCTTTAATAAGTCATTATACTAAATCTAGAGAACTCCAATCTACAGATAAAGTTCTGCTAAATACTATTAAATCAAACAACACATCTGGCAACTCACTATTTTCCAACTACATCATCAAAAACTGGAAAATTCTCTCACCAGACCTAATGTGAGAGCTGTCCTTGTCCAAATTTAAAAACTTAATGAAACTCTTTTTCAGATCACATAGGATATGCTCCTGCCTTAGCCCTATAGGATAAAAATTACTTACTTCACCCTACCTCCTTCATTTGAGATGCCCCTACTTGCCTACTTCACCTAAACTATTACCTCCCCATTAAACACTGCTAGTGGTTATGTATAATCATCTTTACAGGAAGCTTAATGGTATACTATCCTAGTATCTTCCATTTTATATACTCTTACTGTCGATGCACATGACAGATTTATTTCCAAATGCTTGGTAACTATATGCATATCTGTTTTTTACTACCCTTGTCTGTTCTCGTGTTTTGTTGAAATAAGCTACGTTTTTCTTTCATCACAACAGTGTAACTGCCACAATCTTTGTACCTGTATTATTATACATTGGATTTTATTATACCTTGTATTATTATTATTATTATTATTATTATTATTATTATTATTATTATTACTATTATTATTATTTTTGTACTTGGATGTAACTAATTTGTATTTGGAGCTTTTCTCCCCGGGTGTCTGCTGAAAATGGACATTTATCCAGTTGGACTTTCCCGGACAACAAATGTAAAATAAAATAAATAATAACATAATTAAAGAAGTAATATAATTATTTAGAGGGTTTTTTAAAAGTTAAAGTACTGCAAAATAACAAGAATCTCAAACAATAAGAAGAGGAGCAACTGCAGAATGCTAAAGGGAAAAATAGGGATTATTTGTATGAGCTTAGAAAAACTGCCAGCAAGCAACTATTTTTGCGGACAACTCCAGAGCACAAAAACTTTTAGCACAACTTAGACAACAGAAAGGTAGAAAGGGTTGTTGCCGAACTTACGGAGGCTGTGACAAGAAAAATAACTAGAGATCCTATTGATGTATTAGAGATGTTTCAGAATTTTTTATGATAATTTGTATAAAGCAGAGGAATGTGGAAACCAAGAAAAGGCACAAATAAAAATATTTATAGAAGATGTAATAATGCTAAGGTTACAGGAAGATGAGGCTCAACAATTAATAGTTAAGATGGAAGAGAGGAAATAAAGATGGTGATGTATCATCAATCGACATGAATGTCTCCAAGAATAGACAGTCCCCCAGAATCTGAAAGCCTTGTAAGACATGCAGGATTAGTACAGGAGCTCTAGCAGGCAATATGTCTGCCGTGTGATCCAGGAATAGCCTGGAGGGGCGTTCACGAGCGCTCCTGCACTATTCCTGCACGGACTCAGCCCCTGTATGCAAATTACCACATTTGCAGGAGAAATCCATGCAAATGAGGTGAATTTGTGATCCAGAAAGCTGGAAACCAGCCGTGCAGGACTAGTGTAATCTTCAGAAATGTACTTGGTTAGCAACCGAGTACATTTCTGCAAATTCCAAAATGGAGCCGTGACAGCTCCAAATAAAGGGTGCATATCAGTCAAGAGGCATGCCAATGGCCAAGTATAAGGCCACTGGCATTGGAAACAGCTTAAAAAATAATAAAAAAACAACTTTTATTTTTTTTTAGCTGATCTCGGCTGTTTCAGTGTAGGGCAGTGGGATCGGGGGAAAATAAACCTAAAATAAGCATTCTAACTAAAATCACTATTCTGCCATTAAAGTTAATGGCAGGCAGAAGACAACATGGACAGTGAGTAGTGGTTGCTAAGGTGTGAGGCTCAGTGTGAGACATGTAATTATGCATTAGCAGGCAATCCTATGCAAATGAGGGGAATGATAGTGAATCCCAGTTTTCCCCAGCATGCTAGTCAGGTCCCAACAGTGTAAGAGCAGGAATAGCTTGATGCAAGCCTAGGAGTTATCTGACATCATAGGGGTGTGTGTCAAGCATACTGTAAGTGGATTGGAGCTCGGTGACTCAGGTTTGCTCCTAGCTAAGCACAGCTAAGCAAGGGTGTGTGTCTGAGTCTGCCTAGCACTCTTTACATTGCCTAAGTGGGTGTGTACACCAAGCACCTGGTTTTAAAGAAAAAAAAAAGAAAGGTAAACCAGGAAATTCAAGCTCTGTGCACATTTGAGCACTGTGTTGGTGTGGCACTCCCCTGAGCTTAAACAGGAAGGCAATGGGAAGGGAAAACAGTAGTAGGAAGTTAATCAAGGGGAACTAGCATAGCTGGCAGGTGAAATGAATCAGAATCAGCCAATTACACAAGCAGCAGACCAGCCCAGCCCAGAACACTACTATAAACTGTTTTAACAGACAAAACAACAAAATGATAGGGGCTGCAATAGCTATCATACAACAACTTGTGGAAGAGGCTGAGGGTGGTGAGGATGTGAATGCTGGCGACCAACCCACAGTGAGGAGACGGAGAAGAGTGTACAGACCCAGGGTAACCTACCAGGGGCTACATGAGCTGAAGATAATGGAGCGCTATAGGGAGGACAGGGACCTCCTACAGCAAATTGTTGAGCTGTGACAGCCATGCCTGACACACAGAACTAACAGAGGGGAACCCATTCCGTGGATACCAAGGCATGTATAAGCCTAAGAATACTAGCTAAAGGTACCTTCCAAAGGCCAACAGGGGATATGATGAGGATCTCACAGGCATCAGCATCCAAGGTACTCCACCAGTTCCTGGATGCCATGTCAGCACATGCCGGTAAGCATGTATATTTCAACAACACTCGTGAGGCATTGGAAAAGCAATATGCAACTGTTCCACCAAATAGCAGAATACCCTGAGGTAGTGGGTGCTATAGACTGCATGCACATATGCATCAAAGCACCACTCGGTCAGTGGGGTAGTGTCTACATCAACCGCAAGGGCTTCCCTTCCATCAACTACCAGGTCATGTGTGATGTCCAGGGCATAAAAATGAATGTGTGTGCTGGCTGTCCTGGAAGCTATCATGATTCCCACATCTGGCATCTGATGCAGCTGTACCAGAGATTTGCCAATGGGGACATCCCTCACGGTCACCTAGTGGGGGATTTTGGATATGCACTGGAGCTGTGCCTGATGACACCCATCAGAAATGCACACACACCCGAACAAGAACTCCATAATGAGGCACATGCACAGACCATTATTATAATAGAGCATGTGCTTGGGATGCTCAAGTCACAGTTCCAGTGCCTGGACACATCTGGTGGAGCCTTGCAGTACTCACCAGCTACATATACCCAAATTGTCATTGTATGTAGCATGCTACACAATATGATCCTGCAGAAACAGCTGCCAGAGGAACAGCATGAGGCAGGGCCACACAGCCCCCCCTCCACCATTGCCAAGGCCTGCACAGGCACAAAGTGACTTGGAGGAAGACCAACCTGAGCCTGCCCCTGTAGGCAGAAGGAGGCATGCCCAGTATGCCCTGGCCTTGGCAAAGAGGCAACACATAGCACATACACTGACACAGGAGGGACCCAAAGAATAACACCTCTCTCTGACTCTCACATACAGTAAAAGGGATGCCAAACATGACACTACCTGTGCTCAACCATGTGTAGGGAGTATACTATGTGCTTCTGACATAGGCAGCCCTGAGCACTACCCTCAATACTGGGACACCCACAAGGTAAGTGACTCACACATGCCAGTCAATGAGGTTCACATACCCAACAGTCACAGCCAGAAGGACAGGTGTAGACAAACACAAACAAAGGCTGTGCTATGGCCTCTGAATGATGCCTCTGGGTAACCTCCACCCCCAGGCCTACACAGTCAGACTACAGCAGGTCAGGCAGTGAGATGTTAGTTCTGAAGGGTAGAAAGTCAGAAACTAATATGTAGGTCAATCAAAGCTAAGATCTGTAGTACACTGATATGCCTCTAGTCAGCATGATAGGTTAGAATACAGAATAAAATGGAGTACCTGACATACCAGTTCAGTCAGAGCAAATGTGTACAAGTGTCAAGTGTGCCCCCCATCCTATGTAGAAATGTAATAACAGTCAGGTGTGCCCCCCAATCCTGTTTAGAAATGTAGTAATGTTCTGGTGTGCCTGCCAATCCTGTGTAGAAATGTAGAAATAGTCAGGTGTGCCCCCCAATCCTGTGTAGGAATGTAGAAACCATCAGGTTTTCTCCCCCCAACCCTACATATATATGTAGTAACTGTCTGGTGTGCCCCCCAATCTGATGTACACACATCGTAACAGTCAGGTGTGCCCTCCCACTACCCTATGTAGTAATGTAGGAACATGTATGTGTAGGTATAATACCAGTGGAGCACAGATGCACAGAGGTGGCCAAGGTAGCAGGATAGGTTGTAGCATCTGCACAATATGCAGGTATGTGTGTGTTAGGCTGGTGTGTGTTTCATATTGTGTGAGAGTGGTCAGTATGTATGCATGTTGAGGTAAGACCTGGTGGTCATTGCCCACTATCACTGATGACAGGGACGAGTACTCACAACTGCAGTGCCAAACACAATACCCACCAGTATAACACAAGCTAGTAGTAAGCCATTGCAAATGTATGGTGCTAATATGTGTCACCATCTGAAAGACTGACATGGCATGGCTGTTCAGCTAGATATACAAGCAGTACACAGGGGAAAGTACCCCAAACATACAGTATATATTGTGGCACTGTGAAATGGGCACACCCTTGGAATAGTGCAAACAGGTATGCATCACATTATCTGGTCCTGTAGTAGGGGATACTGGTGTTGTCTGCCCCAACACTCGCAGATCATAAAGAAGGTAGGACTGATGTATTTGGAAATAGCTGATGCACCTTTACATGCAAGCATAACCGGAATGCCCAATGCATTTCTGTGTGTCAGATGCAAGTAGTGTCCATAGCACACATGCACCCAGCTCATGCAAACACCACCCACAGATACCTCACTTTTTGTACCACTGCTGTGGGGAATGGGGTACAATATGACCCCAGCTCTATATGGCAATAGCAAAAGAATGCATCATGCAGTGCAGGTGTCCCATGCAGGTGCGTCGCCAGCTGTACGTAGCACCCTGCCAGCATCCACACCACCGATCAAGATTGATAGATGGTATTGGCATGAACACCTACCACACCTACCTTGTTACCCCAGGGGAATATACTGTATGGGGTCTGAGACTGTATTTCACACAGAATGCAACAGCCTGCCACATCTTGCCCACTTCAACAGCTAATGCCTCACAGGCCTCTGCCAATGGCCTGTGTCTCACACGTACTGCCAATGCATGTTATGTCATAGAAACCTAATTAACAACACAAAACACTCCACATACGCCATATGCAAGGCCATGTGGACAAACCACAGTAACATGTCCAACATGTCCCACTGCATGAACTGTCAACCAACATCAACACACAGCCATAATGGAGTGATAACCATAGGGAAAGTATCAGAGAATGTATGCATAATGTAAGGAAGAGGAGAGAATAACTGAGGGGGTGGGTGGGAGCGTGGCCAGCATGGAATGTGCAAGGTCCGACACAAAGCTGTGTGCACACACTATCCCTGGCTATAAACACATAAATGGGTGCCTACATACCTGCCTGTACACTACAATAGGGGTAATGTCCTGACTCATATCCCCTGCCTCTGGGTCACCTGTGCGAATCTGTACAGCGTTGAGGTATTGCCATAGTAATATAAGGCTATACTGTCATGTTGATTGATGTACATGTATGGGATCCCCAGCCAGCACTGTACCAAGGTGCTGAACCAGATACACAGGCCCAACAGCAAGTGTTTGCAGCACCCCTTCCAGGATGGCATAACCTACCATGAATATGTAGGCATCTGCTCACAATACTGCACACAGCTGTAGTCACCCTTGTCCCCCAAGACATCATTGTGAGCAGGAATGTCCACCTGACAGTACATGAGGATAGAAAACATCACAGTTTTTAACAGTACACATGTCTGAATATCTCTGCTAACAGCAGTACCATGTAGCTGAAACAGCACAGACACAATCACCTAAAGTACACACTATCCCCTGCACTCTTTGTCCCCATATTGCAAAATGATCGCCTGATACCCTGCAGAAACAGTTTGCTACCTGTAGGTATACAACACAAAGGTCTGCACTGGAGTACAAAGTACCTGGAATCGATCCACACATGTAATACAAAAGGGCAGACTGGGCATGCTCACACAATTAGAGAAATGAAGGCAATGTCAGACAACAACATACTGAAAGATCATACTGGGCATGCTCACATACTTAGGCACATGAAGCCCATGTCTGCAAACAACAGTGGATTAGAGATATCTGGCAGTTTCAGATGTTAGTGCAGACACTTCTCAGTATGCATCACTCATGCTTTGCACATACAGTGGATAGGAATACAGACATATATCCAAGGACAACACACTGTAATAAGCCAAAAGTAGACATACATAGATGTGTGGAAGAGAGTGACCATGACAAAGATCCATTCAGGCCTGTCCCACCCAGCACACAGCCAAATGGCTATAACCACATGAGGTTCGGATGTCACTCACTGTAGATACTAGCCAATGGTATCTGTCAGCAGTACTGACTAGGTGGTGCAAGTGCTAGCTGTGAAACATGACTGCACAAGGAAGTAGGCATCTAGCAGCTGTATACATGTACCTGTGGAATATGGCCCTGCGTGTGCCCACATGTGGTGTGCCAACCCATAGATGACTGGGTTATGGCCCATGCACACACACTGGCCTCCTCATAGCCCTACTATGACAAGCCTGCTGAGGTCATTCACTGTGAAATACACCTTTGGGAAGGTTGTAGCTCAGTAATTTCTGTGGCATGTCCTATAACTGTGTACTGCTGTAGTGTAATAAAATAGTTAGGTAGGAGTTCTAATCCCAGACTTGGCAAGTGTGTGTGTGTCTGTCTGTCTCTGTCTGTGTAGAGAGCAATGCTTTTTAGGCTAGTCACACTCCCTACAATTCAAATACCTTACTTTGGCAAGGCTGCTGATGTCATCCACCTTGAAATACACCTTTGGGAAGGTAGTAGCCCACTAATCTCCGTGGCGTGTCCTATAACTGCGTACTGCCGTAGTGTGATAAAATAGTTAGATAGGAGTTCTAATCCCAGATTTGGCAACTGAGTGTGTCTGTCTCTGTATAGAGACCAGTGCTTTTTAGGCTAGTCACACTCCCTACAATTCAAATGCCCTACTTTGGCAAGGCTGCTGATGTCATCCACCTTGAAATACACCTTTAGGAAGATAGTAGCCCAGTAATCTCTGTGACACATCCTATACCTGCGTACTGCTGTAGTGTGATAAAATAGTTAGGTAGGAGTTCTAATCCCAGACTTGGCAACTGTGTGTGTGTGTCTGTCTGTGTAGAGAGCAATGCTTTTTTGTCTAGTCAGACTCCCTACAATTCAAATGCCCTACTTTGGCAAGGCTACTGATGTCATCCACCTTGAAATACACCTTTAGGAAGGTAGTAGCCCAGTAATCTCAGTGGTGCATCCTATAACTGCGTACTGCTGTAGTGTGATAAAATAGGTAGGAGTTCTAATCCCAGACTTGGCAACTGTGTGTGTCTGTCTCTGTCTGTGTAGACAGCAATGCTTTTTAGGCTAGTCACACTCACTACACTTCAAATGCCCTACTTTGACAATCCTGCTGATGTCATTCACTGTTAAATACACCTTTGGGGAAGGAGTACTCAAGTTATCCCTGTGGTGTGTCCTATAACTGCTCCATGCTGTAGTGTGATATAGAACTCTGGTAGGGGCTCTATCCTCACACACGGTAGTTGTGGATATTTTGTGTATGTTTCTATGTCTGTGTAGGGAGCAATGCATTTTAGGCTAGTCACACTCACTGCACTTCAAATGCCCTACCGTGGTGATCCTGCTGATGTCATTCACTGTGAAATACACCTTTGGGGAAGGAGTACTCCAATAATCTCTTGGCTCATCCTATAACTGTGTAGTGCTGTAGTGTAATAAACTAGTTAGGTAGGAGTTCTAATCCCAGACATGACAGGTGTGTGTGTGTGTCTGTGTGTCTGTGTTTGTAATGCGTATCCTGTGTGGAGGTGGTTGTGAGTGTGTAACAACTGGAGTCAATGGGGAGTGGCCCTAGTATACATCACAATGTCCACCGTACAGGGATAACAGATGTGAAATAGCCAAGAGGCTGGGGTGCCTATCCATATCCCTACATTTGATGTCAAGACCAGGCAAACAAAGTGAATGACCCTAGTATTACCCAGATAACACTCTCAACCCATGTCTCTCACACACACACACACACACACACACACACACACACACACACACACACACACACACACACTTGCATAGGCAACAGCCGCTGTGTTGGTAGTACCCTGCATATTGCCCACTGATAGTAACCATGGTGTGATTGCAGTGGGCTACAGTGGCCATGGCACCCCGACCATCAGTCCAATAGGCACATACATGGCAGCAGTGCACCTTCCCCATGTTCCCCCACTGGACACCTGCATCACCTGTGGTGCCTTCAAATGTGACCCACAAAGGATATACCATGACTGACTACATGCTCTGTATGGACAGATGCCACTGACACCAGGGAATACCTGTATCATGCTATCAGTGTAGGTGCTGGGTCAACCTGCCGTCCATTAACAGTTCCCGCCGCATGAGACCAGGACTGGCACATCTGATGATAATCTGTGTACACAACATGGGCCAGACACCCCAGGTACAGTTCTACATGTCACTGTACATGCATGTGGGAGTGCACATCCCAGACACCATCCATGTCATAGACTAAGGAACACATACATGGCAAGCAATGCACAGCAATGGCCACATGCAATAGTCACCCAGGTGACTTGATGGTGAATACAATACCCACCTGTGTGGTCAGATTCAGACACTACAGTCCTAAGCCGCAATGAAGACCATTGTCATGTGGCCTGATGCCAAGGTATACCCATCACCTAGCCTTGTATAGCTGCCTGGCACAGTCAACCACGACACACCCATGCAGCAGCACCCATGCATGTCAGTACTGGCACCCTGTGTCTGTGTGTGCGTTGTATGATGTGTATGACCACATTCACACTCACTACAACCCCCATTGGCATACTGAACCATGATGTCTGATGTCAGACACCTCCACATACCCTTTGCCAATGTATCCTCTGTATAACCCCAGTGGTGCATGTGATACCTGCACAGTAATGTGTTGTGGCAATCTCACTAGTGATGATTTGTATTCCTGGCCCTGCCAAGTGTGTCAATATGTGTGCATCCCTGTGAGAGTGTGGATGTGTTGACATTGGCACTTGTTCATGCTGACAGGCATGTGTACTACACCTACCATATAGCTACCATATCCCTGTTGCCAATGTCACTCACCATCACATATACATTTTGAGGGCTCTTCAACATGTAACCTATGTGGCGCATACAATAACTGCATATTCATGTGATAGCACTACATAGTCATCAGGGGTTTGATACCCTGTACTGGTATGTGTGTGACACAAACATGCTTATGTTTTACTCTCCCATCCCTCCCTGACTCTTTTTTGCCTCTGTCTGCCTCTCTCACTCCTTCTCTGGTGGATGTGGAGACTTACACCTGCTGTGCTTGGGCAACACCATGTGTATTTTAAGTGTTGCTCATGATCAGCTGATGGCGTCTGCATGAATTGCAGCCCTCCTCTAGCTGACTGCATGTGGAACAGCTGTGGTAACATTCCCATTGCCAATTGCATGGAAACACATTCCAGTATCTAGGAACATCATGTTGGTGTTGGTCCTTTATATTCAATGTGAGCAGGAAACAGCTGCAGCAGGAACAAATGGATTGGGGATCCACCTCTAACAATATATACAGTGGAAACAGGGCAGCACACAGGAGGGGGATGTGCCTGGCCTGATTACAGACTGTAAGTGCTATATGCATTTGGAGTAATGTTGGTTTAACAGGGTGTGTGTGGCTATGGCTGTCCTACATATTTTAATAGCTGCCATATCAATGCTATGTGTATGAGGAAACCCCCATCTGTAGGTTCTTCTGCAGACTGGACAGTGTGTGGTGTTTTTTGTTTCATGTGTTACCCACAGAAACCTGTCTGTGAACTGCAGAAGGTAGTGTGAGGATTGCAGTCTGTAGATGGTGATAGCCGTAACAGTTACTCCCTTCATATTCTTCATAGGTCATATGTTGCCACACACCATGTTACAACAGTAAATGTATGAGGGTATCATAGCAACATGTCAATATTGGCCCTGTGTATGTGCCTCCAGCCACAACTCTGTCAACCTTTGTATATATGTCATGTAAGAGGTGCATATGTGCTGTACACCATCATTAGTGTCATCATATCTGATAACAAGCCAGTGAGATATCAGACTGCTACACATGTTATGTGTAGAAGGGGTTACAGTTTATTACATAACCTGGACATTCTGTGGTTGTGTGTACAGTATCGAGGTCTGTGTACTCATGGTGATTTTCAACACTGTGTGTTTTGTTCATATGTACTTTGGCCTGTGTACAGATTGTGGTAGATGTCATTGTTCATGGTCCTGCTCTATCTGATGTTACATGCTGCTCCACTGTATGTTACTGTATCAGTTTACATGTTTGTAGGGCCATACACACACATGTCCCATACCACATACAGGCTTTGAACAACACTGTGGAGCGGCCCAGTATAAGTAGGGTTAGTGTGTGAGTGGCAAATATGAAGATGGTGTTGCACAGATAGTCCACATAGTGTAATATTACGCTAGCTTACCATATGTGGCTGTGGCTATGTTCACATTGGTTGCGGTTATGCACTTTCACACAGGTGTATCATACTCTGTGCTGTGACATGCCTGTAGAGCCTGCTATACATGCTGGTACATGTGCATTCCTCCATAGCCAGTCTGCCTGTAGCCTGCACAGTGTGTTGTTACATGCCTAGCAGCTTAGTGTACTTACCCAGTGAGATGTCATGTCCAGATACTTACCAGATGTACTGCTGCCGGGCCACCATAACAGTCATGTATGTCAGATAGAGCAGTGGGATGCTGTACAGATGTATATCAGTATCTAGTGGCTAGTATGTGGCCATGACACCTCCATACCAGTGGTTATCATGTGTCAGGACAGACAGGGGTGTGTGAATGCATAACCTATGGGGGCAAATGTGTACCAGTAGTTACGTGTTATACCCATCTAAATGGCTGTTAACATCCACATTGTCAGGCCTGGTCCACATGTCTTGCACTAAGGGGTTCTGTGTATACATATGGACTGTCCAGAGTGTGTCAGACTGTCCACATATATTGGCCAATATCTCTGCTGTAGTCCACAGGAGCATTACATGCTAGCAGTGGTACTGTCCTATGATGTCCTTAGGATGTCTGTCAGTAGCCAATGGTGCACATGCTAAAAGCAGATGTGACCTCCCACACACACCATGTCTATGCTGCCTTAAGGTATCTGGATGTACATTACCATACAATCCACATTTTGGTAAATGCAGGCCTACTGCCTTCTGTCATACAGACTGTTCTGTCTGTCAGTGTGCTTGTGATGGTGCCAGTTATGCCTTGTTATGTTACAGTTACATCCCATTGTGTCAACTGAGTTCTTTACCCCCAATGGATTGTGTACAGAGTGTAGATAGTGGCTGCTGAACTATACATCTGCATTACTTACTTACTTACTGTTGATTGTTTGATATCCTGTGGCCCAGTCTGTCTTTACTATTGTACTACTTGAAGGCCTCAGCCTGGACATCAACATTTGTAAACCTTTCCGGACTACTGCATTACTATAATTGTTTCACAATTGCATTACTCTGTTTATATGGAAGCCAATGTCTAAACAGCTATGTGACATGGCATATACAATGTTAATAATACACAAATAAAGCTTCCCCATTTATGCAAACCTGTGTGTGGTGTTTATCCTTTGACCTCTCTGTGGGTATATGTTGCAGGCAACGATTGTCATTTGTATGGGTGGCTCATACAGTTTCCAGTTGTTAAGGTGGTAACTGTAGGCATAGTGGCTGTTCCATATTGTGTGCACCTTCTACATATGTATCTTATGATACATATCTCTGCATGTGTATGTGTAGTTACATATATATGTATATGTATATATATATATATATATATATATATATATATATATATATATATGTGTGTGTGTGTATATATATATATATATATATATATATATATATATATATATATATGGATCTGCATATATGTGTCTGTGTATACTTATCCTAGGGATGTTGATAGCTTCCACATTGTACATTCCCTATGGGAGCCAGACTGTACTGCATGATATGTTAGTGATACCAGCCTGGCATCATACAGGTGGGATGGAGTACTGTAAACATCTTGTGCCCATGTCGTGCAGGGCCTGGTTATGGGATCTGCAACAGTTGGTAGTGTATTGCAGGGCAGACGTGTTTGGCTGTGGGGGGGTTATACCTATTTGTACAAGATGTATGCTGATTGGGATCTCTCAACCCCATTAACAGTGCATGTGGACATATATGTTTTTGTTATGTTCCCATTGTTATCTACAGATGTATGTCTGTATATACCTATATAAATATATATATATCTGCTTACATATATATAACTATGTCCATATATATATATATATATATATATATATATATATATATATATATATATATATATATCTGCTTACATATATATAACTTGCTGTATATATTTAGACATATAGATGTAGACATATATATTTATAGATGTATACATTTGTATGTATATATGTTTATATATATATATATATATATATATATATATATATATATATATATTTATATCTATATCTGCATTTATAGATATGTTGTATCTGTTTAGATTTTAATATATATATATATATATATATATATATATATATATATATATATATATATATATGTACACACACACACATACATCTATATGTTGGAATACATTCCCTGTACTGTTGAATGACTGGGCTGGATGATATGTTTGTGAAAACATCAGCGTTATGTATACCTGACATAGCTTAGTGGTAAATCACTTTGGCTATGTTGTGCAGGGTCCTGGGTTCAAGCCTTGCAGAGGTTGTTTATTTTGTAGCTGGGCAGAACAAGGGCCGTTGGATACAGAGCAGTTGTAAGGAGGTTTGTGTGGATTTGTGTGGAGGTAAGCACTGGTAACTTCCGGTTACAGTTTCTTATACTCAGTTAGCTTCTGAATTGCTTAACCGGTGTAGGCATTGCTTACCCCCACGTAAACAGGCTTAAACCCGCTTACTGCTGCTTAAACGTGCTAACTCCCTCTTACCCCCACACTAATTTCTTTAAAAAAAAAGAAAAAAGGGTTGATAGGAAAGTGGTGAAAAAGAGGCACAAAGAGGGAAAGACAGCAGGGAAAATAGCTAGGGATGTGCAGGAAGGGTGTAGGGAAGGTCCATAGCTGCCCATTTCTTCTACAGCTGCAGCTGTGCATGTATACTGAATTTGGAGGTAGATTTGGATACTTAAACCCATGGGAGAGGATTAGGACAACAATAATAAGTTATGGTGCCACTTAGACCAGATTACATGTGTCCAGTGGACATGCATGCAAAATGGACAGTTATGTATGGGGCGAGATTTTTTTGGGAACAGATTGCCCTTTTTTTCAGGTGAGAGTGGGATGTTGAGGAAGGATAGTAGGTATATTTGGGGAGGTAGGTTGGGTAGGTTAACAGACAAGACAAACAAGATGCATACAGGGGTGGTATGTGACACATGTCGGAGGGTAGACACCTTGATGGGGAGGGGTGTTGGGAAATCGGAAGCCCATGAGTCCCCTAGTGGAAACAGTGTGACTGAATTCCCCACCCATGGGCATTCACCACTGCACCTTCACAACACCAAAGGTGGTTTTGCTGGGGGCTGCTTTGCTGGGCCAGCCTCACCCTCTAGTTATGACATGCAGCCCTCGAGCTGGCATAGCAGATCACCAAGCTGCTGGTTGAGCTCGCTACACACCACGACCCATACCTGGCGACGGGTGACAGGTTCCTGTCCACACCCACTCCCAGGGGGCAGTGAGACCCATCCCCAGAGGTGGTTCCACCCAAAAGTGGTGCAGGAACAATGGACAGGGAGGTCCTGGGTTGGGCTCCAGATATGCTGGTGCCTGGTGCCATGGCCAGCTGAGGTGAGACAGGTGGGTCCGCTAGGACCAGCCTTCCCAAACGTGCTATAGTGTTTAGAGTTTATCATTATATGTGGGTTAGTAATAGTCAACACATTCCATGGTTAGGTATAACAGCATGCATAGATATTCCCATTAAGCCAGACACCAGATACGGAACAGCTGCATAACAAACAGAACACATGCATATATGGGACCACAGTGGTATTAAGAACAGCATGCAGGTACATTGATGGCACCATGCCAACAGTGTTGGAATAATTCAATATAGCACATGCATGGGAACAATTAAAATATTTATCAAACAATAGGGCATTATCAGAACATTGAATTATTGCATACTGGTTGGGGTGGGTATATTGTTTATTGTTGGAGATATGGTGGGGGGGAGAAATATGTCAATTAACAACTAGTATATTCCTGTGGTACACATTACTTTCCTACTCAGTGTTGGTATCTGTACCTAACAAGTCTTACTACACTACCCTATAGCCTTAGTTTGAAAAGTGATATGGCTGTCGTCATCTTTATACATGAACTGGTTTTACCTGCAGTATACACCTCTTACTTGGTATACATGTGGAGAGAATGTATGTTAACACTAACTATTTCTACACATACTCCCAGATTCCAGGTTGATGTTGTGCACATGGCTATCCAACTCTTTCTGCACAGACTCTGGCCATGTGTTGGCCACATGCAGATGTACTGGGATATATCTAGACTATTGCCCTCTTCAACCTTTAATGACTTGACACACACATATACATTCTTTCCTACACAGTTATATTATGTAGCACAGTGTGGGTGACAGTAATTAGTGATACTTTATTATTCAGAGAAACTGCAACACTCACAATTCCCTACAATACCAGAGTAAACAGTACCAGTACAGGGTATAATGGTTTTTATTTCTCAGCACAGTGTTCGTATCCGATGTACCTGTGAGAGCAATGTTTGTTAGCACTACCTGAATGTTGCCACACAAAGTTCCAGATTACACATTAGTATTATGCACATACATCTCACTCTGTGACTGTACACACTCTGGTCACAGCTTGACAACATGGGGGTGTAGATAGGACATACTTGACTTACTAATCTCCTAACAGTTTCGGGAGTTGCTACAGTGACAGGTTTGTTCACACATAGATGTTGGACAATCACTTGTATTCCCTGTTTGCTGGCTAAACATCTGGGATCATCCCACAGACTTACCAGGGGGACAGGGAGACATGCAGCAGATATGGGCCCATATACTGGACAGTCTGGTCTCATCTGTACAGTTGTGGGGTATGATTCTGTATGCAGCCTACTTCCACTCTCAGGATTCAGACCATGGCTGTGTCTGTTGAAACTTAAACACTGTCCATCAGAGTTGTGTGCACTATATAGATATTGCTGTATATCTATCTGCTTTCTGTTCTATAATTCTCCTGTGCTTTTGCATTCTGACCTTGTATTACAACACTCTTATACAGATTTCCTAGACAGTTATATTTTGTAGGACAGTGTGGGCAACAGTGATGTGTAATACCTCATTAGTCAGAGCAACTGCATCACTCACAATGCCATACAATACCAATGTAAACAGTACCTATACAGGGTATCATTCTTGTATTTCTGGGCACAGTTTTGGTATCTGACAGACCTGTGGGAGAAATGTTTGTTAGCACTACCTGACTGTTGCCACACACAGTACCAGATTCCACATTACTATTATGCACATACATCTCACTCTGTTACTGTACACACTCTGGCCACTGCTTGACAAGATGGTGGTGTAAATGAGGCATATGTGGCTTCTTAGTCTCATAAGGTTTTGGGGAGCTGCTAGTATGTCTGCTTTGTTCTCATAGATGTGTGTCAATCGGTCATATTTCCTGTTTGCTGCCTATATGTATGGGATCATCCCACTGATTTCCCAGGGAGACAGGTTAACAGGCAACAGATATGGGCCACATTACTGGACATTCTGGACATATCTTTACAGTTATGGGGTATGATTCTGTATTCAGACTATTACCACTGGCAGGATTCGAACCATGGCTGCGTGTGCTAACAAACAACAGTTCACATCTCAGTTGCATGTGCTATTCGGGTTTTGTTGTCTGCCTTTTCCCTGTTTTCTGTCTATGTGTTTCTCAGTTGTACTAAATGGCCTCTGGGGATTACACCAGTCATATACAGACATTCCTGCACATTCTATTTATGGTGCATGGTGTGGGTAACAGTGCTTATTACAACAGTGCTATTATGTGAATGCAAATCTACATTACCATATGATACCAGAGTATACACATGCAGTCCAGCAGTTAGACCTTTATTGTCAGGCTATTACACTTTTATTTACATACATACTATACAAGTCTTTTCCTGTCATATTCTTCAGTGTATGCAATATTTGCCTTAAACAATACAGGTTTTATACAGGCAATTAATTTTCTGATACTTTTAGATTTATTTCCTATGACAGTACATGCAGGAGTATTACTGACCTGCCTCATGTCGCAACCTCTCCAGGCAACTGCCTTGGGCCTCCTGGTTTGAGGCCTGCTCAATTGCTGCTGTGGAGGTCATAAGAGGAATATTTAGCCATACCTATCCACGATATACATGAGCTGGCAATTATTAAACAGGTAGTGGACTGATACTTACACACAGCTGGAACATCCCCTGACATTCTAGCCTCTTGGATCCACTGGTCCAAGAGGTCCCCCTTACACCGCTTCAGGTCAGCATAGTGATGCCTGACCTGCTCACCAGTTTGGGGTATGCCAGTGGCACTGGTGAGGTCATGGGCGAAATGGTCCCAGGCATCCACCATATATTGGAAGCCCTGGTTTTGGCCCTGCAGGAGTCTCTCTTCATGGTCTTTGACAAGGAGTCCTGCCATGACTCTTGACTCCTGGATGCACCAGCACTGTGCCCGAAAGCACACGCCCTCTCCCCTTCCTGACATAGTGCCTGCAAGGGAAGCTACAACCAGTTATGAGATGTATTCCCACCTCTTGGGTTTAAGTAGGGTCAATTTCCCACACTTTTACGTGATTGGCTGGGTTTGAAAAGGCTAAGCTATGGGCAACCTGCTTACCTAAGGTTGGCATTGTTTAAAGGGATATAACACTGGGCACATTGAGTTAGCTGGCCTACACATTGCTTACACCACCTAAGCTGGCCTGTGCAATGCTTAGCATTGTTTACATTTGATTTTGCATTATATTTCCTTTTTAGCATTGATTTATTATTCATTACATCTTATATGTATGCCTGGAATCCATGATTCATGTATACGTACACTGTATGGGGTCCTTGTGTTTTATTGCGGACTTCAACACTCTATTACAATTATACCTCACTTCTGGGCTTACTGCTGTACTCCAGTTCACATATTTATGTTATGTAGTGGGTTATAGAACATATGTCTGTATACTGATTCCTTTTATAGGTTCAGTTTGATTTTACTATAGTGAAGACTTGTTTGCTGATACGTCATTTCTCTGCACTTCTGTGATGGCTCGGTGGTTAACTACTGTGGCTATAGTGTATAGGATCCTGGGTTCAAGACCTGCAAGGTTGTTTATTTTGTTGGTGGGCAGATCAAGGGCCATTGGATACAGAGCGATTAAGGCACTTTTGAGCATTTGTAAGCAGGTTTGCATGGGTTTGCATGAGGGTAAGCAATGCTAACCTCCAGTTACATATGCTTACAGAGAGGTAGCTTCAGAATTGCTTAACCTTTGTGCACATTGTTTACCTCCATGCAAACAGGCTTAAACCCGCTTACTAGTGCTTAAATATGCTTAATACTGCTTATTGGTGCTTAAACCTGCTTACTAGTGCTTTATTCATTATGACACTGACACCTCACATGTGCATTTACTGCAGTATTCCATTTCATAAATATATGTTATTTAGTGAGTTATGCAACAAAAATATTGGTCATAACGTGCTTTGCCATGGAAAATTGAATGTGCTGTAGTGGGACTCAAGCCAGGAATGCCTGCTCATAAGGCAAATGCTCTGCCCATACCACTATTGCTATGCTGCTTCATTTGTATATATCTTTCTTGTTATCCTCTTCAGCCATTTAACCTGCATTAACTGTAGCTACGAGTTGGACACACCTGCACACCTATGGTTAGCTTTAATTGGAGTTTTAAAAAAAATAAAAGGTTTTGTTCATTTTATTTCTATATACTTGCTGTTGTACACGGGGGACTGTTGGTGGGGATATACAGACACCTATGAGCAGTCTTGCTCATTTCTTAGCCCTTTCTGCTGTTCTTCATTGCAGGGGCATGTATATTCTGAGAGCTCTGCTCTCAGATATGCCCCCTGCACTCTTACATGCTCCATGTAAGATTAGGAGCTCAGGCAGCGTGCCTCATTAATATGCATGGTGTGCTGCCATCCTGCTCCTAAACGGCTGCCTCCGTGCAGGACTAAGCACAGAAGAATAGTACTTCTGGGGGAGTATTTCTGTGAAAGTTTGGAAGTTAGGAGGGAAGAATATGATAAAGATCTGGATGGTTTTGTTTAACAGTATTTTAAATGGTGGGTGGGTGAATGGAGAAGTACTACCATCTCTGAAGAAAGCTGTGGTGGCAGTATTACCCAAAGCGGGTAAAGATCCTTCAGACCCTGCATCATATAGAGCCACATCAATTTTAAACTATTATTATTATTATAAGGTGTTCATGTCTATACTAGCTGTGAGAATGGCAAGTGTGTTGCCAAACTTGATAGCTATGGATCAACATCATTTTGTTAAGGGTACACAAACATTTGACAACATTATTAGAGCAATGATTATCCAAAGGGAAGCAGAATGTAAGAAAACAGTACTATTGTTTGCAGGTCTTGATGCAGAGAAATCATTCAATAGAGTCTTCTGGAACTTTAGGAGTAGGGCAAATAAAACATTTGTATTCCGTGATAAAATAATAGGGTTAATTAGGAGGACATAGGAAGGATTGTGGCAAGAATTAAAGTGAGATGTTTCCTCACCTGCAAGCAGTGTTTGAACAGGGGAACCAGGCAGGGATGTCTTTTTTCCACTTTATTTGTTATTTGCTTTAAAATAACAGACTCACAATTTCAAGGACATAACTGATAAGATATAAAAAAGTTAGCTTTATTTATGGGTTTATATGACTTCATTGAGTTTTCAGAAACTTGAAATTCATATGGTTGAGACCATAAGATTGAGTTTCAGGAAACCCAAAATAAAAGAAGAAAACAAATCTACATTTTTGCAGGGAAGCAAGCCCCTCTGCACTCCCCATGTGGAGGGCTGTGCCCCACACACACCTAAAAATTACATATACCGACTCTGAGATCTCACTTGTTGTATCTTTTGGCTTTTCCCGGTTAGGGGTCACAACAGCGGAACTCCGGTCTGCTAATGATTGGCAGTAGATTTTTACATATTGAGTTGCCAGCCCTGATGCACAACCTTCAACGAAGGTATGCCCATTCATGCATGTCTCCACACAGAAGACGCTTTAGCTGAGAATCGAACAGGACAACGTCTTATTGTGAGGCAACAATGCTACCGCAGCACACTATAGTGAGGAAAAGGTTAAAATTCCCATTGAAGCAGTTCCATGTAGATCACAGTACAGTGGGAAAATTTACCCATTACCCACAGTAGGATGATCTCAGAGTTGGTATATGTAATTTCCTGGGGGCGGGGGGCCACAGGGTGAGCTTGACCCCCCCACAAAAATGTACATTTATTTTTTTTCTTTTATTTCAAGCTTTCAGAATCTTGATCATATGATCTTGACCATATGAATTTGAGTGTCCAAAAACTAATTGAAGTCATATAAACCATTATTTATAGATGGTACTATTTTTGTACTTGATAAATCCAGAAAAGGACATTATGATGTCATGGAATATTTTGAATCAGTTTCAAGTCGTTTTGGGATATAAAATTAATGAAGATAAAACAAATGCTGTTGCAGTAAACTATGTACCCACTTATGAACTGGTTCAGCAATACACATATTTATGGTGACATTATATGATTTAGGTGTATACCTTTGTCCAGAATTCTTCAGCAAAGAAATTAAAAGATATGTCTTGTCCTGACAGACCTTCCCAGTAATCAGAGGTAAATACATAGATGTATAAAGTAATAAATAAAGAAGCACATTTGTAAAGAATGCTATACTTATCATGATTAACATTTATTTGTTTATTATTATTATTATTTATTATTTATTTGACTTTTATTTACTGGGAAAGTCTGACTGGCCAAAAAGTACCCATTTTCAGTGGAGAGCGGGGGAGAAAAGCTCCACAATCACAATCTTTAAAAAATCAGTTACACATATTTTAAATCACAGAGTATCATGTGGCAATAAAACATAGGAGTGAATAAATTTTGTAATGAGAAAAACATAGAACATATGTTTCATTGTAAGGTGCAATGAAAAAAAAATGACATGAGCTGGAGAAAATATGTGAGAAAAAGTCATTAATCGTATTATTTGTGTGATAAATAAGACTTGAGACAATTTGAATAATATATTTAAAAGAGATATTAGAGACTGCATGACTAGAAACAGTGAGGGGAAATTGAGCGATGTCTTAGTATGAGAGAAGATGTTCATATTAGGGTTATAGAAAAAAGTAAGGATGGAGAAAAAAAGAGATTATAAGCAGAGTGCAGGGAAGGGTGACTTCAGTTCGCTTAGGTGATTAGGGAGGAAAGAAAAAGAGGTAAAGGAAATGTCTGCAGAGAGAAAGTGGATATGTTAAAGTAGTGGGAAAAACAAAAGAAAGGAGTGCGGTAGGAGGTTGGATAGGGTTGTGGGGTGTTACTTAGGTTGAAGGGGGTGAGTGAAATATAGTAAGTTCAGCCAGGACTGGCACAGGAGCAGGTGCATGATTTTGTGAAGTATTATTTTAGGGAGCATTTACAGGTGGATAGGTTAAAAATAATTCTGGTAGTTAGAGTTAGGGAGTTTCTTTTTTTTTTTTTTTTGGTATTGAGTATGAGTATAGGCTTTGACCAGGGGATTTATTTTCTTTATTTATGGTGAGAAGTTGTTTGTCTTCTGATCTGAGAGTTCTTTTAGAGAAATATATATTGATAAAAGGGGTAAGAGATGGACAGGCTAATGGTTTGTGCATGATTTTATGTACTGTTATACGTTGAACTGCCAGTGGATGTTTACATCACTTAGGAGCATAATTTCATTTGTGATTGTATCTACTATCCAGGATAGTATGTTTTCAAGTACTGGAATATTCTGTCCTGGGGGGATATATAGCACAGGAATGCATATGTACTTGGTCCTATTAAGTTTTAGGAATGAGATTAGGATTTCTGCTTTTCCATATTCTGGGATTGTGCCTGTATAAGGAGTTACTGTGAGCATATTTAGAAGTTTATAGCCATACCTCTCAACCTCCTGGCACAAGAAATCTGGACAAAGCCTAAAATAATGGGGGGGGACAAAAAATAGAAACATATTTTAAATGTTGGTCTTATAAATGTAGAAGGTTACTAACATAAAAGGATTTGTGTTTGCATACATTTTTCAATGGATATGATGTTTAAAACTCAAATGTATGACATTATTTTGTGACTTCAGTATCCAATGATTTGCCAGAGAGCCACAAATTTTATGAGGAACAGACCAAAAATGTGAGGCAAATGTTTAGATGTTCCATGAAAATCTGGACCATTGAGAGGCATGATTATAGCTATTCTACCTGCTTTTTATGTGTTCTATCAAGCCTAATAATTTTGTAATCCGGGGGGGGGGGTTAGAATTTCAGCATCATTTATTTCGGGTTTTAGCCATGTCCCTGTTGTGGCTAGGATATCTGGGCTGTGTTGAGTCATCCAGGCATGAAAATCTTTGATATTATTTCATATGATTCAAAGGTTTAAAGTGACTATTTTTAAACTTTTAAAATGTACTTTTTGGTTTGAGGTTTGGTTGGGACCTGTGTTGGGGTGGATGTTATTACATTTTTGTATGGTGGGGAAAGATGGTTTGTTTACTATGGCATTTTTAGCAGAGATGAGTAGAAGTATCACCTTGACATTGGGACTGGATATTTTTTTAGTATTTTTGGTTTACAACTGCAGAATGGAGTTATGGGAAATAAGCTTGAATAAATTTTTGAGTAACTAGTGGGAATCTGGTTAGTAGGTGAGGATGAAATAATGGTTGAGGTGTGACTATTTATTATTACTACTGGTGAGGATGTTAGGAATGAAAGGAGGCGGACGAATAAGGTGATACAGGAAGGAACAGCATAGTCAGTGTTGTAAAAATCTCACAATATAGTGAGGTGAGATAATGAGCAGTGAGAATAGTGTGGAGAACAGGTAGGTTGTATTAAGGTGGGAGCAGAATGAGATTCAAGGGATTTAGAAAAGGAGTGGGTAGGGATGGTATAATGAGAATTTGTGATTTGATAGTGCAGTTAGACACAGGGTAGAAAGAGGAGTAGAGCAGGAGGAGTAATATAGGTAACATTTAGATAACGTGGGTGGATGGGAACTGGTAGGGTAAGGGAGCAGAGTGCACAAGAATTGAATGGAGTGGGTTGGCCCGTGGTGGAGTAAGTACCTGGAAAACAATCTATAAAACTGCAGTGTGACAATAGATAAGACAAGTCTTGATAATTTTATAGGCAGTAACACAAAAAGCTAGATTACTGTTAAGATACACAAAAGTTAACTGCAACAGGCAGTAGTGCAGTGCGTTTGGGTTGAAATGAGTCTATAGTATCTGGAGAACAACTGAGATGAGGGGAGGGCCATTCAGTTACTTCAATATAATGCAGTTACCCCTCCCGCAGATGGTTTTCCATTATAAGCAATCAATGAGGTGAGATGTTTATGGATGCAAAGGCAAGGTCTTTGAACTATAATTGAGGTGAGTTACAGCATTTATTTATTTTTTTGTTCTGGCTTTATTTGCTTTTTGCCAGAAAATGTTATACTGCTAGAATAAAATATGCTAAAGTGTTAATTTAGCTTCACCTTAAGCAGTAGGTGTGGGTGGGTGGGGGGGGGGGTGTCCCTCCAGCAGATTCAACACTACAGTGCAGAACACACTGATGCAAAAGTGAGGGAAAATAACATGCTTCTTTAATGTTAATTTATTTCTTAGAAACTGGCTTACATAGGTTTTAATTGAAGGTATTCTCCTTTTGTGCTTTTGCAACAGGAATGAAATTCAGCTGTAGAAGTTCCCCTTGGTAGGGAAATTGTCTTAACTTTTGCAGCAGGAACTGTCAGGGACACTATGTGCTTAGTACACTGGTAGAGAGAGAGCGAGAGAGAGACAGAGAGAGAGAAAGGGATTAAAATAATTAGGATTGTTTGGTGGTTGAACTGGGTAGATAAACATGGCATTACAAAGTTGTGAGACCATAAAAGGACACATTGGCTAGTTTGCCCTATTTATACAGCATGTATCTTTCAGTTGCCTGTCAGTTGCCCATGATCTTCACTCACCACCCACCCACCTTACTGAAGGACTCTGTGGTCTTAGTGGTCTTAAAGTCAACTACTCCTTCAGGAAGCCTGTTTTGTTTATTTAGTATTCACCCCATGAAAAAACACTTGATCATTTCTGGGTTGAACATTTTACCCTTATTCTGGAAAATATGTCCCTACCTTCTGCTTTGGTCTGTCCTCATAAGTTCATAGGTTCATGGGTTAGTAGTAGGCATTTGGTCCGAACATCCATATTGCCTAGCCATGCACCCTATGAATTACAGCTGGAAGATTTACCTCCCTTCTTGATAAAGGCCATACAGCTAATATTTGGGATAAAATTGTGGGAACCCATCATGTTTCCAAGGCTTAAATTGAAAGAAGCTAAGGCACTGCACCATTTAATATGAAAAGGAAGTTTGCTCCACATGCACAGAACACTTTGGGTAATAAAACTTTTCTTCCAAGAAATTTTATTTGTATTGTAGTATGAGGTGAGAGTATTACCTAGTTTCAGAGGTGAAGAAAGTCTTATAAAACAGAAATGTACCTAACTGAAAACTAAGTCATAGATCTCACCACACCAGTCTGTAAAGATGGAAGAAAGTGAACGGCTTTTAATTCAGTCAAAGAATTAAGAAAGGCTAGCCCCATGATTTTCTTGATTAGGAAACACTGATGTATTTCATGCTGGGATAAGTGTTTCATGTGATACATACCAAATGGTGTGCTTATTCAGTGGCCAGCCTAATAAGCGAGGAATAAAAGAACAGAGGAACAATATTAGGCAAGCAGTCAAAGAGACCATAAGATGCCTAGCCATATGAACATATAAGTGGACACACTTAAAAGTTCTTGCTAAACTTTACAAGCATTTAATTGTGCTCACCTCACAAACTGAGCAGGGTTGTACACGACAATAGTGCTGTAGGGATCTACCCATCCAATTCTCAAGACTAGCTGTACAGGTAGCTAAAATATTATTTTCTTTCTGATGTAGGAGCAACTTACTCCAAAGGTTGGGAATACATAAACTAGGAACTTATCACTCCAGTGAGTTCTTTTTATTTGTTGGTGTAAATTTAGACCTCAAGTGCAAGTGTTTGTAGAGCCACTGGTTTTGTGAAGAAGCAGAAGGTCAAATAGAATGATCTTTCAAGGTTCAAAAAAGTAAGATACTGGTCACTTCAGAGTAGCCTGAAGGCTACCAAGTATAACTTGAATAATGCTAATTCATCAGGATAATTGAAGGATTTAAGGCCTTTAATTTTCTTGGTTAATAATCTTTGGGGCTTTTCCACTTGAGCACGCTGCTTGGATTTGTACATACTGAAGAGGTCATTGTATTGTATTATGGGTGTGACGGCTTCTTTGAATCTTCAAGATAATCCCTTGGCCAGAGCTAAGGATTTCCAAACTGCAGTTGAAACATGATAATAAAATGAAAGAGAGTTGTCTGCTTAAGTACGTGGTCGGTTCTGATTATTTCTGTCTGAAAAAGAGTACCATTTATAACATATGAGGTTGGAGCAACTTTTTTTTTGCCAAACACTACTATGCTGCTCATTTTTGCACTGAGCTCGAGACTGCTTTGGTATACCAGTTATATACATATTTTAGACCTTGTTGGAACTATTTAGTATCAATGAGCATATAACAGTGTTTAACTTACAGTTATCAGTAAACTCGATCAACCACACCTGTGGGATATTGGTTTGGATGTTTGCAAAATAAATGCTAAATAGGACACTGACAAGCACTGATCCATGTGTTTCCACCACTAATTGCGATTTTTTGCTCAGAGTACCATTGACTTTCACAATCTGGGATCTGTTGGATACTCAATTTTCAATGCTGCAGACAGTGTAGAAGGTCACATTAAGTATGTCTAATTTATTTATAGTACCAGCATAGAGTATAGTGTTAAAAGCCTTGACCAAGCTGAGATTAACAGTGTGTATAGAATGACCAATGTCCCCAGCCCTTGAAACCTTTTCAAAGAAGTTTACTAGGTTTGGGAGACAGGACCTTCCCTTCACAAAGTCAGACTGATGGGTTTCTAGATCATTTAAACTAGCTATGATTACACAAATGAGTTCTGTTATGATATGTTCTATTAACTTTGCATATAAAACACGTGAGGCTAGTGGGCCTATAATTACTGCAGGAGGAATACAGGAAGATTGAGACCTGTTTAGATCTTGATGATATACTTTTGATAATTAAATGGACAATAAAAACATTTCCTTACTGTGACTGACACTTGATACTCAAAGTACAATTCATTATTGATGAAGGTGTTTAGATCCCTAATAACTATCTTGACCTTAAGAAGTGCTCTGTGCATTGACAATAAGTGGAAAAAACTTGTTTTCCAAATGCACCTACAATACATTTTTGTGTGTTAAATGTAAAGCCTTGTTCAGAACATAAGGCACTGAGTTCATTTAGCTCTTCTTAGAGAATATAACAGTTCTGGGGGGAATCCATAATGGTGGCCTTTTTGCAATCATTAAGCAGATGACAAAGAGTAAGGGACCCAGAGAAGAGCCCAGATGGACTCTGCTAGTGACTAAAGCATTAGAAGAGAAGGTGCCAGCATCTCTTACCCTGTGGTTTGAGCTCTGTGCCATCACACGGTATCCTTATTGCCTTGTATATCCATAGCATGTCTCTCTTCATGCCTAGCCTCAGGGGATAATGGATTTAGCTTCCATAACGTCTTCTCATATCCCTTCAACTCCATTCCCTTTTCCCCTTGTTGTCTTTCTTTGTGCCATCTCTGTTAGTATGTTATTCTTATGGTCACCAAAACCAAAGGCTGTACTCCAGCTGGGGTCTGTCCAGGAATGTATTGAGAAGTAATATAAATTTTCTTTATTTGGTATTGAATCCCATAAGGATATAGCCCAGCATCTCAATGGCTTCAGTTGAATCACTTTTGTTGCACATTCTGATGGTAATATCACAGCAAGGTCTTTTTTTCTTGATCATTGCTTTTTACTGTCTCTCCTTCAAGTATTCCTACTTGATTTTAATCGACCCTGGCTAAAAGACTTTACACTCTTGCATTATACTTTACATACTATGTTTCAGCCCACGCTGCTTGCCTCCTCCTCAGGTCCCCTTCAAGACTTAGTCCTCCAGCTTCTACTGCCCCTTCTATCTTACTGTCAACCCACATGGGTAGAGCCTGCTCTTAATGGCTCTCATAATGTTCACTACAAAGATGCAAAATAGCATTGGTTACAGAGATGGACAATGAAAACTTCATTATCCACATCTCCTTCTCTTGATAGAGTTCTACAGACTATTATGTTTTTATTCCTATCACCAACCTAGTCAGTTTTGTTTCTGTTCTCCTCCTCAGTTTGCCTTTTAGTCTCATTTGAATTTCTCTAAGTCTTTTGGGTTTCTAATACTATGACGGGAATGGACACCATATATAAGTCAGGGTATAATTAAGGTTCATAATTAGTATTGTTTCAATCATTGATATTAGCCAAAAGTGCTCTTTGAATCATCTGTATTGTGCCCAGAACTGACTCCTTCTGCAATTCATACAGAGTTACTTGTGCTGGTAGCATATCTAAGTACCACTGTAGATTATTTTTCATTAGACCCATTGCACCTACTATTATTGGAACTGTCAGGGATTTTTCTTCCACATTGTTCTTGTTTTTGCCTGCAAATGTTCAATGATCAATGCTACTTTTGTCTTTTTTTCATGGACTACTATATCTTGTTTTCTTGTATCTATTTATTGAACTGTTTGTAAATGGGTGATCTTATGTGATGTACACTTAATAATTCTCTATAATGTTTTGTGGTGCATGTTTCCAATGCTTCTCATCTCCTTCTATGCTGTAGTGTTTGCATAATCCCCAGCACAACAGTCTTAACAAATTATTCTGCATTTTAGTGTACAGCCCCACTGGCATGAGTGTATCAGACTAAGCAAAAACAAGTGTGACTGTTTCTAATTCTTTTTTTTTACTGAACCTGCATTTGTCTGTTTCTCCCCCATGTTCAATGGACTTTGTAAACTGGTGTGTACATAACCCACTATCCTTGGTTGTGATTACTAACCTTTCATCTTTTGGTTTCAATTCACCTCACAGGAACCATTTCCACATCAAATCCTGATCAACATAAGGTTGTTCAAGAAGATAATTATAATTGCAACTATATTTCTTGCTTTTCCACGTCTTTTCTTCTCATCTGATCTTTCTCTTTATATTCATTCATTTTTTGGCACATTCAGTTGCTCTCCAATTTGTTGTCTACTTTTGGTTTGATTTCCATTCAAGCTTAACAGTGGGATGCTTCTCGTAAACTAAGCAGAGAGGTCATCTTAGACTTCCTCTCCTCATGTTTTAAAACTTTCAGTATGTTTGGATCTGATGAAGTCAGCAGATAAATATGAAGTCACACAAGTGCAGATCTATACATGTAATCAATGTCGAGGAGACCCATACCCCCATATGAAGGAGGAATATATCATCTTGTTATACACTGATTTTTATATAACATTTGATAAGAGTGAAGCATTTTCTTGTTTCCCTGTCCAACTGATTCAATACCTTTTGGGGTCAGTCAATTACCCCAAAACTGTAACTTAGGACAGGAAGTGCAAATTAGTTTACAGCTTGGACTTTATTCATAGATGTTAACACTGTTTTCAATATTAGTTTTAGTCTTCTGAAGTATTCCTTACTGAGTTTTATTTGCATTCGTTCCAGTTTTATGCCGATCCTTCACCAGTTTCAAAATATTTATACTCTTCCTCTTGCTCAAGTTCATTTATATTGCATTTCTGTCCCAGAGTTATGTGTTCTTGGTGCTGCAACTTTCCTGTTTTAAAAGTTGCTTTTGCACATTTATCAAAACCAAATGACATTCTTATATCATCTGAGAAAGTTTTAACCACTTGTAGTCATGCTTTGAACTCCTCATCTGATGAACTATACAGTTTTGCATCATCCACAAAAAGAAGATAACTTTTAAGCAAAATTGTAACCATGACTTAAACTGTTAAGTAAACAGTTTAATGGGTTAAGGGCAAGACAAAACAGCAGTGGTGACAAAGAATCACCCTGGAATATCTCCCTTTGAATTTTTATCCCTGGAATAATAATTTGCCCTTTGTCATAGCTTAACTGCAAAGTGTAACACAAATGCACCAGCGAAAGCTGAAAAAACAACTAAAATCCCAACAACCTGTTCTGAGAGCAATAAAGGCAGTCCTTCAACACAAGCAGTTAATAGTCAGCTGGACCACATTTTTATATATATACTGGGAAAACTTATTTTTTGCTGCTGACCCCAAAAAAACTATCAAGAGATAAAAAATAATCAAGAAATAAAATAGTGATATCTAAGTTTTCCCAGTATATATATATAAAAATATATGAAACTAAATAAATACACATTAAATTTATATTTATATTTTATACTATTTATTGTAACATTATTTATTATACATTTTTATATAGTTCATATATTTTCATATACATATATATATATTTATATATGTATACGCATACACAGAGTTTTTTAAATAAGTGGAAAGGGTGGGAAATGTGTGTATGTATTCACACTTGTACTTACATAATATATATATTTTTCATATATATTATTTTCATACTTTTATTCATATTTATATTTATATTTATAATTATGTATTTAATTGGTATTTTTATAAGTATTTCTAGATAAAATGGTCCATTTTTTATTCATTTTTAGCATTTTCATTTTTATTATTATTACCATTTTAAGAGCAAATTTTTGGTATACAACTACGATCTATTTGTTATAAAATTGGTGTATACACCTTTAGTAGGAAGTTCTTTTAGAATGGTTAAGTCAAAATAACTAATTAATCAATTATTGTTTATGCCAGCCCACTATAATTGTCTCTGAAGAAGTCTCCGAAGGGAGACGAAAGCGCTAAGTCTGTTGCTATTATTGTTTGTGCTGTCGTGGTAATTGTTGGAGTTAATAAACCTATTTTTGGACATTGGATGTGGTCCGGCTGACTATTAACTGCTTGTGTTGAAGGACTGCCTTTATTGCTCTCAGAACAGGTTGTTGGGATTTTAACTGCAAAGTGGTTTGCCAGTGTTTTGTGGTCACAGTAATGTAATGGATCAATGTAGGATGTATCTTGTACATCTGTAAGCCCTCCTTTATCTTTGAGTGTGGAATACTGTCAGATGCTTTTGTGTACTCTATCCATGCAATGCTTAGATTCTTACCCTTTTTACACTTTTCCATTATGATTTTATTTAATAACAAATGATCCTTTGTTCTGTTTGACTGCCTTTTGTTACCATTCTGTTCTATTGCTATGACTGCGTTTTCTTCTAAATGACTATAAACTCTGTCAGCATCAATTCCAGTACATGGTTTATACATCACTGAAAGGCAAGCTATTGGTCTATAGCTTTTAGGATAGCTTGCAGGCTCACTCTTAAGGAGGAGTATCATTTTCTTCTGTTAGTTAACCAGGTTGGTTTCTGTTTAAGATGCACATATAAATAATTCTTACTCAGGGCTAAATCGTTGTGTAAAGATGTTAATAGATTCATAGGTTCATAGGTGTTTACTAGGCTAACAACCCCAAGAGCATTTTTATGCCTAGCCATGCATCCCAAATCTCTGATAAGTTCTGATACCCTTGATGATTGTAAGCAGGAGTTTGGGAGATGAAACATTTATATGCAGGGGTCTTAGAGATAAACCATTTACAGGTTGCCTGTGTCCATTAGAGACATAGGTGTCAAACCAGGGATGAATTTCCTGTTTCCCATCCAATTGTCCAAGTTGCACTTGAATTTTGTTAGGGAGGAACTCTGCTTCACATGGATGGGGATCATGTTCCATAGACAAGGTAGTCTCGGGGATACATACCTGTCCCTCCAGCAAGTCCTATTTATATCACAGGCAATGTTTAAGTGTTTAGAATGGGTAATTCTTGTGCTATTTGTTTTGTGGATATGCAGGAGGTCTATGAGAGTGGGATCTGACAATGACCTGTATGCCAGGCATAGATCTCCCCTCAAAACCTGTAGGAGACAGAATACAGGGATAGGGCCTTGAGACAGTCTGCATAGGACATTTCACTTACACCCTGTATTCTTTTAGTGAGGAACCTCTGTGGACATTCCAATTGTTAGATATGTCTGGTTAGGTGCATACCAAAGGGGCATTGTACTCAATGATAGGTCTGATGACTGCTGAATACAGTGGAACAATGACTTCCTTGAACTTAGATGCAATACCTTTGTTTATAAGTGGCGCAACATAGAATGATTTCCTCACTACTGTAGATATGTGATGGTCAAAGGCTAGATTACTATCTATGTGTGCCCCTAAGTCCCTGACTACTGGGTCAACTCTAAGGGGTGTGTTGTCAATATGATAGTTACCAGGGATGGATGACTTTTCAAAGGATACCGTTATGCTTTTCTTGGCATTTAGTTTTAGTCCATGGCTCTGACACCAGTTGTTTGTCTGTGTCAGCCCCTCCTGGAGAACATTTGTGTCAGTGTGGGATTCAATGACAGGTCCTAATTTGCAATCATCTGCAAGCTTGGTCAGCCAGAGACCACTAAGATTGGCCTTGATTTCAGAGAAGCAAATGCCAAAAAGGAGTGGTCCAAGGACTGATCTCTGAGGGATCCCACTTGTGAATGGCCTCTTTGTAGAGGTGGACTCCCAATTCTAACTTCATGGGTCCTGTCTGTGAGCCAGTTGGCTATCCACTGGGTGACATATGAGTTTGTACCTAACCTCTTGAGTTTGTCAACAATGCCTGAGTGGGGTATTGTGTCATATGCCTTGGCCAGGTCAAGGTAGGCAGTGTGAAACATTTTTCCCTCATCCATTGCTTTGGTTACCTTCTCAAAGAAGTCCACCACGTTGAGTAGGCATAATCTGCCCTTGAAACCAAATTGAGTTAGGTCCAATGTCTGGAGCTTTACTATATCTCTGTTGATCATTTCCATGATAATTCTTTCCATGGCTTTACATATATGACTAGTGAGACTTATGGGTCTATAGTTTCCAAGGTCTTTACATGGCCCACCTTTGCGCAGAGGGATGACTGTTGCTGTTTACCATTCATGAGGCATGAAGCCTGTTTTGAGGCTACAGTAAAATAGTAATGCCAGAGGCATTAGCTAGAAGTTAGGTACTGCATCTGGGCCCAGGATTTTCCATTTAGGAGCTTTTTTTAATTTTTGTTTCAATTTCTCGGTCATTAATTCCCCCATTTCATATGCTGTACATTCTAACTTCTTGCTGTTTATTTTACTTCTATCTATTCAGCATCTTTGCTATGTTTCACAGGTTCTTCATAGATATTTCTCAAATATGTGTCTATTTCTTCTTTGCTTGGCGGTGTTTCTATTCCTTTTGCTTTGTTTCCCAATTCTCTATAATAAAACTTTTTGGGTCATCAGCTTATTTTCTTTACATTTCCATTATATTTATATGCATATATTCCAAGTTTTTCTTACTGTGCTGATATCTTTAGTTTATTATTTGCAATAGTATATGATAGATCCTGGCCTGTTCTGATACTGTATGTTGCTTTTATTACATCTATCTTTCTAAGTACTTTTGTTGATTTGTTCCCTCTTCTGCACTCATCTAACAGTGACACCACTTGTCTTAATTGTTTTACAGTTTTCTCTATTCATACTTCCATGATGGCATTTGATTTCTTCCCTTACCTTCCATTATTGCCCTGTGTTTCTGTGGTCAGACTTTTATCTATTAATTTAGCTCCACAGTAATATATGCTATTTACTTATGTTATATCCCATGAATTTCTGTTAATAGTCTTGGTTATTGTCTATATTTGTTTTATCAGACGTCTAACATTGTGGGTCTTATAGTCTTTCTGTAATCTATTTCTTTCATTGAGCTTAATATGTCTATCTGTCTCTATTAAATTAAGCATCTCTTCCTTAGATCATTTTCTTCTTTTCTAAGAGCATATTCTTTGTTCTTTATTTCCTGTGGACATTGTACAGAAAGTTCCAGAACATTTTTCTGTGACATATTCACTTCACCTGCATCCTGTGATATACTTTGCTCTTCCATATGGGAACTCACTGGCCTATCACTCTATAACATTGACTTCATCAGAGTTGTCACCATTTCCTGTTCTTTCCCTTGCTGTACAACTCCAACTGAACTTTTGTACTGGTTTCCTACTGAAGACTCCAGAGTATCTCCATGTGTCAAGTGATCAGATGACTCCTGCTCCACCTGTTTCTCCATAATTTGGGCACTCATGGTTCCATCATGCTGTGACATTGCCAGAGATGGATATTCTACATTAAATCTTTCACTTCTCAGGTAATCCATAACTTTAGCTTCTGTTTCTTTAACTTCTCCTTTACTGATCTTTTTTCCTATTTTCCCCCTTTTTTCTTATTTTTATATTGTGAAATTGTACATATTAGGATGTCTTTATCTTTGGTGCTGCTTTTTTGTATTGAGTTTTGCTTTCTCCATTGCATAAATATTGTACCCTATCAGATGATTTGTTCTTTGCCATGTCCATGTTTCTTTTTTTTTACCTTTCAAAAATCCCTAGGTTTTGTTCTTTATATTTTCACACTTTCTCAGTCACTTCTTTTTTTCCAAATTGCCCAAAGTTTCTTGGTCTATATAATGATTTTAACTGTTCTGATGTATTGGATAACATAAATTTGCATTTGAAGCTTTTGATAGTTTTTCTCTTGCAAGTATTTTTCTTTCCTCTAATTTCTCTCTTAATCTTTTTGAATATCTTTCTTTTTTAATTTCTCCAAGTCTTTTGGGTTTCTAATACCATAATGGGAATGCACCCAATTCCTAAGTCAAAGTATGATTAAAGTTCATCAAATGTGTATTGTTTCAATCTTTGATGTTAGCCAAAAGTGCTTTTCGCAGCACCCGCAATGTGCCTAGTAATGACTCCTTCTGCAATTCATATGGAGTTACATGTATCTGTAACATATCTAAGTATGATTGTAATTTTCTATTAGTAAGACCCATTGCTCTTACTGCTATTAGAATGGTCTGGGTATCCTTCTTTCACATTGCCCATGTTTTTGCCTGCAAATTCTGGTATTTTATGACTTTGTGTCTCTCTGTATGTAAGACACTGTAGTCACTAGGTATAGCAATTTCACTAATCAATGCTACTTTTGCCTTCTTTTAATGGACTATTATACCTGGTTTTCCCAAATCTATTTTTTCAACTGTTGGTAATGGGTGATCCCATGTGATATAAACTTCATCATTTTCTATAATGCTTTGTGGATCATATTTCCAGGGTTTTTCAACTACTTTGATATTATAATGCTTGCACAATCCCCAATGCAACAGTTTTGCCACATTATTATGCCTTTCAGTATACAGTCCTTCTGCCATTAGTATATTACAACTAGCAACAAGATGGGCAACTGTTTTCAATACTGTTTTACAAAATCTACATTTGTCTGTTTCTCCCACGTGTTCAATGGATTTTTAAACCAACATGTACATTGTCCACTGTCTTGGGCAATCAATATTAACCTTTCATCTTTTGGTTTAAATTGACCTCTCCTTAACCATTCCTGCATTCAATCCTGATCAACATGAGGTGTTCCAAGAGTTGCCTATACTTGCAACTGTACTTATGCATTTTCCACATTTCTTGCCTTCTCATCTAATCCTTCACCTTATTCTTTCTTTTCTTTTTTTTTGGCACATTGGCTTTACAGAAGTCCAGGTAGACAGGATTGCTAAAATTTACTTTGTCAAGTTTCATCAGACCAAGTTGTTAAATACCATCTGGTTGGACTAACATGAATATTTTTTCCCCAGGAAACTAACTAGTCTTTACCTCAAAAACTTTATCTCTAATTAGGTTCACTAGCTAGAGACTACTGTAGTTGACTTACATTTCTTTCCAAAATTTCTTTGATCTTAACACTCATTCTTTACATGATCCCATTACTTTGATGCATTCCACCCATAAACTGTCCATCACTGCCTTCACCTTCTGATTCAGGACCAATATTGACAGTACCCAAAGTGATGAGTAACTTCCCACTGTGTCTCAGCTGGCAGAGGCTGCATCCACAAATACCCCATTCTGGTGTTCCTTTCCATTTTGTGTCCATTTCCACTCCTGTTAGTTTAACAATCATCACTTCAGTATTGTCTTACCTCTGTTTGCTTGATGTCTATTTCATGATTGTTTCTTCTCCCTCCTGTTAGTGTTCCCTGTCTTTCTCTACTATTTAATACAATCTGCTTACTTCCCTTACCTTTATCTACAACTTTCTCTTATCGTAAAAATGGGCACCTGTGCCACAAAAAAAAAAAAAAAAAAAAAGATCTTTCCTCCTATCATACATCCATCCTGCTCAGTCCTTATTTGCTGTTTTACCCTCTGATTGCTTCCACTTTTTATATTTGTCCCATACTCACTTTTTCAGCCTTTAAACTGGTCAAAAATAGAGAAACACATCCAACACAGTCACAGAAAGGGTGTATAAAACAAACAATGTGTTGTGGTTGAAAAATGTGCAACAGGTCCTGGACAGCACCCTCAATGCCCATATCTAACCAATGAGATGTGTCACTTCTCATTGTAGAGCAAACAAGAAGTCTAATCTATGTCATTCACTACTGATATTGCCATCTGTCATGTAAATATGTTGATTACCATTGCACAGCAGTTGTTAAATCTGAAATGGAGTAAATCATAAGTCTTTTTTCTGACTGCTGCCATGACTCAGCTTGTTAATGACCTGCATTGTAATCTGTCAATGCACAGAGTGGGGTGTTTCAGTCCTCTCATGGTTGCATTGTTTATTTTACTTTTCTGCCTGCATTCTGTCCATGTATAACAGCCCCTTCATATATGTTTCCCTGAGCCTATTAGTATAACTTTGACAGCTGAGCTCCTAGTTAACGCTGTGTTTGCATGAGAATCACTGAATACGTTTAGTGCTCAGTTGCTTTGAGGCCTGTATTTTGATTACTGCTTACATTCTGTTGTTGTATAACATTCCAATAATATGTATTTCCCTGATTCCTTCAGTTTGACTCCTGCAAAAACTCGCTTATTTAATACTGTGTTTACAAGGCTATCACTGAACAGGGTAAAATGTTGAAATCTCCTCAGACTTGATGTTTTGTTCTTCATTAAAGATGCCATTATAGTACAGGCACACTGAACATCATCATCTTCTTTCGGCTGTTCCCGTTAGGGGTCACCACAGCGGATCATCTGTTTCCATTTCTTCCTGTCCTCTGTATCTTGCTCTGTCACACCAACCACCTGCATGTCCTCTCTCACCACATCCATAAACCTTATCTTAGGCCTTCCTCTTTTCCTGTTACCTGGCAGCTTCATCCTTAGCATCTTTTTCTCAATATACTCTTCATCCCTCCTCAGCACGTCCAAACCAACGTAATCTTGCCTCTCTGGCTTTGTCTCCAAACCTTCCAACCTGGGCTGACCCTCTAATATACTTATTCCTGATCCTGTCCACCCCCATCACACCCAGTGCAAATCTTGACATCTTTAACTCTACCACATCCAGCTCAAACTCCTGCCTTTTTGTCAATGCCACTGTCTCCAACCCATATAACATAGCTGGTCTCATTACCCTCTTGTAGACCTTCCCTTTCACTCTTACAGGTACTCGTCTGTCACAAATCACTCCTGATACTCTTCTCCACCCACTCCATCCTGCCTGTACTCTCTTCTTCACCTCTCTTCCACACTCACCATTACTCTGAATTATTGATCCCAAGTATTTAAACATACACAGGCACATTGATAACGTAAAAAGTGATAATCTCAGGGGTTGTGTAGGTTGGTACATCATGTTACTTTCCTGTATCCCCCATCATGTCTAAGTTTCAGATTTTTTTTTGTGTTCATATATTTCAGATGGAAATCTATGCCCTTTTCCACTACTTTCTGCATCCCTTCTATATTTACTAGCCCCATCATTTAGTCTTCTGTCAGTTTCTGTTGTTTTGTTACCTTAGTGGCACCTGTACATTCAACTCTTTCCAATCATAGCTTTACTTTCGGTCTATAAGACATGTTTATGCATATATTTTACCTTGAGTCACAACGATACCTTAACACATTACTATTCATGCATGTGGACATGGTCGCACAATAACTACATTAGATAATCATGCACAATCAGTGTTTACAGCAGCTTCCCATAGTTTACTTTGGTTGCAAGTTAGACTAACATGAACATCTTGCAGGTCCCTGCTATGGTTGCAATAAGGAGCTGCTCATTGCCAAACTAGCATAGTTACAAGCATTCCTACTGAGTCTCAAGGCTCATGATGTAAGCATAGTAATCAGTGTTCCTATGGCTATAAACAAGGATACAGCATTTCTGAATCCCCCAGAAATGTCTTTCTAGAAAATAGGTTCTCTTCCAAGCAGCCATTTCAGCTCTTCACTTTGTATTTGATTTGTAAAGTCCATTGTATTCCAGTGCAAGCAGTAGTGCAAAACCTTGGCTACTTATATGTAAATGGTCAGTTACTGGTCTAACAGTAGTATTAACCTGTCTGTATTATGGATGTTTTTTCTTTTTAACTTAATTTAGCTGTAATGCTAAACTAGTCAAGTAAAAAGAGAGACGGTTTTTCTTGTATTAAAGAAATATATCCTCCTTGGTCCTTTTTTAAGAATTTCATCTAAAGGAAAGGGCATTTAATATTACCTAAGTTAGGATTTTTTTTTTCAAAGGAATCTTTTCCAGTTATAATGTTGCTTTATGGTTGGCCAGATCACTCTCTTTCATTTTTGGAAGAGGACCTGATGGACCAGTATGGTAAATATGGAACAATCAAATGTCTTTCGCTATGCCACAAAATAATTGCACTATTGATCTGTTCTCCTCTAAGAAGAGAGAAGAGATTAGGGACTTAAATAAGAAATAATAGTATTTCATAAAGGTCTTCTGCTTGTCATTATTCAGTATGTATTTTAATGATTTTATGAGGGTCTGCGTTTTAGCTGGCAAACACAATATGGATACAATAAATTTGTTGATGACTTGAAAATGGGCAGAGTTATTAATGACACTATAGATTGTTATCATCTGCAAAAATACCTGGATTCTCGAACCAACTGAGTAACATCAAAAGGTGTGACATCTAATAATAATAAATGCTTGGCTGTGCATTTTGGGGATTGATATCTTTATACCCTTATATTCTATGTATTTATATTTGTAGATCTTGTGATTTAGTGTCTTGGATCCAGATATATAGGATGGCCCATGTGATTCTGAAAATACTAGGTAATCCCCCATTGCAAAGATTGTTTCTAAATTTCTGAAAAATATTTGGTTTATACAATGTAATATTGTTATTTGGAGTCTTGTGCATCATACATATTTTATTCTTAAAAATATATGACATGGTTTCACTTGAGTCTAGAATCTCAAAGTTTTAGGTAGGATCCTGGTGTTGGCTGATCATGCCCCACTCTTTTTGGAGGTAAAGTATTAGCAAATTACTTGAAAAGTGAGAGACTGGTGTTTTACATCATATATGCTTAAAAAGAAAGACCTTTATAGCTTGTATTCTTTTGTTAAAAATCTATAACACCCACTGGTTGTGGGAATGATAGCTGAATGGGAACAAGTTAATTTACAATTAAGATATGAAACTGCAAATTATACAACAGTGCTTCAAAGGAATGAGAAGAACATTTTTTTTTTTTTTGTATTTGAAGGGTAGGATTGCAGCTATTTAGAAATGGTAAGCAAAGGCCAACTACAGAGCTACCATGGAAACACAAAGAGTTTGGCAACTCAGTCCCAAAGGAGCTGTAGCAACTCAGTCACAGCAAAGTTATAGACTGAATTTTCAGTAACAGATGTTGAAGTCCATACACCAACTGGTTCAAAAACACAGGTTTATTATAAACAAAGTATGTTCAGAGGTTAGATTCAGATATTATTAATACTGGTGTTTTCCGTAAAACATGCCATCAAAATGCATTTTTGTTCAGGACAAGCATGCACCCGGGCTATATCTTTAAGAATTTAGTTAAGGGGCAAGGAATGAGAGCATCAAGGATGAATTCCTCAGAAGTTGGTTTTCGTTCAGAACTTACCAAGATTAGTGAAGATTTGATAGAAAGAGGGTATTCGTATGCAGAATTACACAGACAATGGGATGATCTTACCTCCTTGAGAGAGAATAGAGCTAAACCATACTTTGGTCAGAATGACAGAATTGTCACTCCAATGACTGACAATGGAGCCAGGTTAACCAAAATTCCACTATATTTTTCAAATGATACTGGATATATAACAAAGCTTTTTAAACAACATTGGCCAATTCTTTTGGTCGATAGTGATATAGGGGATATTGTTGGTCAAGTTCCTATGTTTAGATATAAGAACCACAAAAATTTGAAGAGACTGTTATGTCATAAGAATGATGGTAGGACATCTATCGAGTTTGGTTTTACTAGACCCTGTGGTTCTTGTAATTTTTGTTGTTATATTAGTATTGAAAGAGAATTCCCTCACCCTGATATGTGTAAGTCCTTTAAGTTCAGAGGTCACCACAATTGTATGTCATCGAATGTGGTATACCTTGCAGCATGTGAGCTCTGTGGTGCATTTTACGTTGGAAAGACCAACAGAGTTTTACGTGATCGTATGAGAGAACACTTGTACAGTATAAAGAAGAAGTCACCTAATGATGCACTCTCTAAACATGTCAGTGACCTAGGTGTAGAACATACCTTCAGGTTTAGAGTCACTGAATCTATTCATACTAATATTAGAGAGGGAGATATTAGAACATACACAGAATATAGAGAAATGTGTTGGATTATTATCTTAAAGGCTGATAGGGGTAGGGGCCTAAATGAACGAGCATCAATAAAACCAGTTCTAAAAAGAAGGAGATTATGTAGATAATTTGTTTATTTTCAAGGTTTTAATGTGTTTTATATGGGTATATATATTTTTATTATTATTTTTATTTTTATTTAAACACATATATATATATATATATATTTATATCCTTCGGGGTATATTTATGTTCAGTGATTTATTTATATATGTATATATTGTTTAGATGCTTGAGTTTTATTCATATCTCTATTTCATGTTATACTCTGTCTGTATGTCTTTAAGGGTATGTCCTGATTCATGATTTGTTAATTGATGTATAATGGATGATATATATACCCCCTGGTTTCATTTGTATACTGAGAGGTCTGAAGAAGCTCCTTAGCAAAAGCGCTTACCTCGTTTATAATAAACCTGTGTTTTTGAACCAGTTGGTGTATGGACTTCAACATCTGTTAC
This sequence comes from Protopterus annectens, assembly GCF_019279795.1. Taxonomy (NCBI): domain Eukaryota; kingdom Metazoa; phylum Chordata; order Ceratodontiformes; family Protopteridae; genus Protopterus; species Protopterus annectens. Next base: position 828,060,923 of record NC_056732.1, read on the forward strand.
TGAAAATTCAGTCTATAACTTTGCTGTGACCGAGTTGCTACAGCTCCTTTGGGACTGAGTTGCCAAACTCTTTGTGTTTACATGGTAGCTCTGTAGTTGGCCTTTGCTTACTTTATTTGATTTACATTTTTAACTACGGAGCTTTTACTCCTGGGAGTGCTGATTATTTAGTTTTTTTATATTTAGAAATGGTGATGAAGGTCATTGATTCTCAATGCTCATGAGATGGACAAGCTAAAGAGAGGATACAAATATATTTGGACTATATAATCAAGTTCATGCAAATTATTATTTGGGAATCGTACTTTGATAATTCTTCTAAGGGCTGTACAGACTTTAGCAACTAACCTTCCACAAAAGCAAATGAAAAAGGACAGTTTCACAGTTGAAAGAGAAAAGTATTAGTAAGACAAAAAACATCCATTACAAATGCTACAAAAGTTTAAAATGACACCATGCAACGTTATTCTCATAGGTTCATAGGTGTTTACTAGGCTAACAACCACAAGGGTCTTTTTAAGCCCAGCCATGCATCCCAAATCTCAGGCAAATTTTTATACCCCTGATAAGTGTAAGCGTGGGCCTGGCAGATGAACCATTTGTAGGTTACCTCTGTCCATTAGAGACATAGGTGCCAAACCAGGTATGAATTTCCAGTTTCCCATACAATTGCCCAAGTTGCACTTGAATTGGGTTAGGGAAGAACTCTGTTTCACATAGATTCAAATTAGAAGAAGGCTCTAAGAGCACACAGATAACTTTGTCTGAAGGTTTATGTCATATTACTTTACCTAAATTATCAGGTTGTTAAACACCAATATTAATTACACCAACAATAAAAAGAAATACAATAATGTGTGAAAAGTCTAACAAATCTCCTGGTACAAATGAGATATCAGTACATATTTAGAAATGAGTGGGTGATAAACTGATGATGTGTGCCATCAGTGTGAATCAGATTCTTCATGATAAAACACCTCCATCATATTGGAAAGAAGTGACAGTTAGTGTCATATCTAAAAAGGGTATGGATTGCTTTATGTTGTCTCCGGTTCCCTATTATGTGATTGACACCTTAGGTTATCGAACATCTAAAGGTCGATCACTAAATGTTGAAGTCTGAAAATTGTGAACGGCCGTTTCCACACAGGGAAACAAGTAATTTGGCCATTACATGGATTTTGTTCTTTCTCCACTGTAGAGCGATCTCAGAGTTGGTTTATTTAGTTAAGGGGGGCATGGGGGTCACATCCCCCCACATTGGGGGTTGTGGGGAGTGAAGCCTCCACTTCATTTCTGTTTAAAACCTTTTTTTAATTTGGCCAACGGCATTGTTTCCCTATGTGGAAACGGCCATTTTCAATGTTAAGGGTTCAATATTTCGTGATCGACCTTTAGATGTTTGATAATTTAAGGTTTCAGTCACGTAATATAGACCCTTTGTTCCCTACAGGTCAATGTCTGTACTGAACCATGATTGTTAAGTATTTATGGACAGATTTGCAGCATACTTGATAATATCCAAAATACCTTGATACTACTAAATGATATCATCCATTTGGTGGACCACCTTGTGCTTCTTTGATTGGATGCTGAAAAAGCATTTGAAAGGGTTGATTAGGTGATCTTATTCAAAGTTTTAGAGATAATGTATTTCTAAAAGAGTTTTGTTACACATTCGGGTACTAGGTTTGTGATACCATTTGGTTACTTTCAAGGCTGCATTAACTTTTAGATTCCATTTTTATTGCTCATCAAGTTAATGCTGTTTTTACACAAATACAATTTATTGAGGACTGGATTATTGGGGAATGATTGCTTTAAACCAGATGCAATGAGGCAGTTTGTACTTTTATTTCATTTGCCTGTACTGGATATTATAGTAGATCTATTCAACTTTGCTGAAGTTTTTCACACACTATTTGATGTTTCAGGGTGCTGTGAAATCTTCCCGATCTACTGTATTCTTCTGCTATTCCATTTTCTTTTTTTTCTCATATTTTTTTATTGATTTTCAAGAGTATAATTACAATTTTTAACAAGAAAAAAACAACGTAATATCAAATTTTTACAAAAACTATATACAAAGTCCAAAATAGATACCAAATCTTCAATAACATTACATTTTGTCCAGTAATTTTTTAAGCTTTATCCAGGCAATTTGTTTATGAGTCATGTTTGAGGAGTGTAACATAGCTGTTTGCAATTCCCTACTACAAATAATCTTAGTAAAAGATATAAATTCCTTAAATGAAAGGTTATTTTTACATTTCCAATTTCTAGTAATAGTTTTTCTTGCTATAGCAAGTAGAGTCCAAAGGAGGTTCATTTGATTCAGTGGAACATACCTTGGCATTGGTGCATTAAAAAGTATCATAGAATTAGAGATCTCGCATCTGTCCGACCACAAAGCTTTAATAAAATTTTTAAACTCCATCCAAAATGTGGTTATTGTTCTGCATTCTAAAAACATATGTGCCCAGTTGGCATCTATTAGCTCCTCGCATCTCCAACATCTATTAAAATCTTTCTTGCTTATTCTAGAGGCTTTTTTTGGTGTAATAAAACTTCTATGAATGAATTTCCATGAAAAATGTTCCAATATGTGGAAGAAGAGGTATGGTAAACAGATCTGAGAATTAAAGTTTTATCATTTATATGTATTTGGGAGTTGTTGAAATTGTTGATATATTTCCATAAATTGTCATCTAATATTATTAGATCTGATCTAAGAATGTTGTAAAATCTTGACAATGAGATACCATTATTATAGCCTATATTGGTGAAGTCAAAGAGGATGGATAATTTTTTGGGGAGGTCTGTTATAGCAGGAAAATGATGTCTTTTAAATTCTGTTAAAATAAATTCTCTGAAGATTTGAATATTTAACCAGTTATTTTGGTAGATATTATACCTGGCTAAAAGGTAGGTAGTATTATGAATATTATTAGTTCCTAAAAACTGATGCCAGAATAATAACCCATTTTCTTCCATAGTTTTTATTTTCATCATGTTAAAGGAATCAAAGCATCCCTTGGTTAAGATTATTGGAAACATTAGAATGGACAAATTGTTGTTCAAACGGTTCTTATTCATTACTTTTTTAAAATTTTGCAAGATATATTTAATTATAGAAATAAGATGTGATTTTTCCTGCTCATTGTTGAAGAAGAATTCTTTAATAACTATAAATAGCTTAATATTTTCAGAACAATATATGTTTTTGAAAAACTTGTCAAAATTACTTAATAGTATTGTTTTGTATAAATTTTTCCAATTGGAATGGTATTTTGGACTTAACCACAGACTTGTTATATTAAGAATAATGGCATCAGCATAAAGCTCAAAATTTGGAAAAGCAATCCCTCCTTCAATCCAGTTTTTATAGTGCCAATCATATTTAATCCTTGGTTTTTGAGGATACCATAGAAATTTAATTAATATAATGTTTATGTGTTTAAGTTGTTTTCTAGAAGGAGGAGCCAATAATGTTTGAAGATAAAAAATAATTTTTGGTAATAGAATCATTTTTATCAAAGATAATCTTTCTTCTATAGTAAAGAACATTTTCTTCCATCTATTAATGTATTCTGTGATTTTATTTAATAAATTTTTATAATTTATATTTATAGTGTCCTTCCATTTCGACAGAATATGAACCCCTAGATATTTCAATTTATCATTAGTCCAGTTAAAGTTATTGTAATTAGATAGAGTGTTATTCAATTTTTTATTGATGAGAATAGTTTCTGTTTTGTTTTGGTTAAATCTAAGGTTTGAGATTTCCTCAAAGAGTTTTAATGATCTGATAATGTGATCAATAGATGAATCAATATTTCCAATAGTTAATAAGATATCATCTGCAAAGAGTAAAATTTTAGAAGAATAGTTCTCATTAACATCAAAACTTTTTATGTTTATATTGTTTCTTATAAAATTAGCAAATAGTTCTATTGCTAATGCAAATAGTAGTGGGGATAAAGGGCAACCTTGTCTAGTGCCTTTTAGAATTTGAAGTGGGCCAAATAAAAAAGCGCCGATTTTAATATACGCTATAGAACCTTCATATAATTTTTTTAACAAGTTTAAGATTTCTGAAGAGAAATTGTATTCTTTTAATACCATAAATAAGTATGTCCAGTTAATAGAAGCAAATGCTTTATCTAGATCTAGACTGATGAGTGATAATTCTTTTTTTTTATTTGCAAAATCTATTAAAGTTAAAAGTCTAATAGTATTATCTTGAACTTTTCTGTTCAGTATAAAACCTGTTTGATCGTTGTTTATTAAAGTCGGCATCATTTGATTTAATATGTTTGCTAAAATAGACGTAAATATTTTATAATCTATATTTAATAGGGAAATAGGACGATATGATGAAACAAATTTGGAGTCCTTATCTTGATTTAGAATGGGAGAAATTAGCGAATATTTCCAAGAAGGACAAAGTTTGTCACTTATTTGAACTTCCTCAAGTGCTTTCATTAATATCTTCAAAGCGGAATCAGGGAAAATTTTATATAATTCACCTATTATGCCATCAAGACCAGGGGCTTTATTATTTTTAAGATTTTGTATTCTTTCTTTAACTTCTATTAATGATATTGATTTAAGTAATCTATTATTTTGTTCTTTAGAAAGTTTATTATTTATATTGTTTTTTAGAAATTCTATTTTTGAACTATTATTAATAAAGTTTAAGTTTGCTTTATTCATTGTTTCATGATATGAACGAAAAATCTCTAAAATATCTTTTAGATCTGAGGAAGGTTTTGAATTGTGTTTGGATGTGTCTAATATTTCAATTATGTGTTTACTCTTGTGAAAACTTTTCGTTTTGGCTGCTAATCTATGCATATGTTTTGGATTAGATGAATAAGGTTGTAATTTTAACCTCTCTAAATGAATTACTACTTTATGACTAAGAATTTCTAAATATTCGAGATTTAGTTGTTTTAATTCCAGATTCGAGCCCAATTCTTTGGGGTGTAAGTTCTTTTTTAAAGTGTCAATTTTCAATTGTAGATTTAATAATTCTTTGTCCCATTCTTTCCTTTTATGTAAATCCCAAGTTTTTATTTTCCCATATATATAAGATTTTAAAGAGTCCCAAATAAACACTTTATTTGTGTTATTATTATTATTAAGTTCAATATAATAGTTTACTTCCGTTATAAACCATTCTTTGAATCCTTTTATCTTAATAATATAGGCTGGTAGTCTCTGCCAATGAATAAGATTGTTTGGTTTAGTTTTAATTTTAAATAGTATGGCATTGTGGTCTGACAGAGGGCATGATGTAATCACTACATCTTGAGTCTTAGATAATAGGCTGTCAGATATAAACACTTTATCAATAGTCGTCTGTGTACCATATCTATAAGAAAAGTGAGTAAAATTGAGAGACCTCTGCTCTTTGATCATGTATATGTCTTTTAGGTTATATAATGAGACAAAATCTATCAATTTTTTGGCTGATGCAGGTATCTTAATATTGCTGACATTAGTGGTATCTTTAGATGATAGAATACAATTAAAATCACCTGCCAAAATGATATCTCCTTTAGAATTTGCTGTTATTATTTCCAAATATTTGTTTGCAGATTTAGCACCAATACCAGGTAGTCAGTACATATTTGCTAAAGTAAAATATTTCTTATTCAATTCCAATACTACTAGACACAACATACCATTTTTATCAGAGAAACTGTTAATTATTTTAGGTATTGGTAATGTATTTTTCCACAAAATCATGGTTCCTCTTCTCTTTGTTTAGAAATGAGATTCAGCTAGAATACTATAACGTTTAAAAGCCATTTTTTCTAGATCATTCTGAATAATGTCCATTTCTTGCAAATGCTATTCCATTTTCCATGGTGCTGCATTACATGTAACCCACAGAAGCAGAACGTGGATGCATATACTGTATTTTTCCATAATTTTTCTTCTCTCTTTTTCTGTTTCATTCTTTCTGAATTGCTGGTTGCATTCATACTACTGTCACACAAGCAATGTCTTTGTCTGAATTTTGTAGAGTGCTTATTCTCCTGTGTTGTATAGCAGTTATTACTGAATGATTTGTCTGTATGACCTTTGCACTCTTTGGTTTTGATGTTACTTGGGATATTTTGCAGCCACCTTAAACTTTATAGGCATCAGCTGAGTTTAAAAACCCGTTTCTGAGGTATAGCCAAACTATTCACTTATGCTGTGCTGATGAGGTCAATAAAAAGGCAGGTGTTGTGCCACTCATAATAACTTGCATGTTCATAAACACACCTCTTTTTCACAAAACGATGTCTTAATACCAAAATGCCCCCTATAGATTCCACACTGATTGTCTTACTTGATACAAATTTTAAATGTGTGTGCCAGACTTATCATGTTACCTGTTGCTCAAAGGGTGTAATAAGCTAATACATTACAGTATGTCTTCTGATTCTTTGGAAGAAATATATACTTTATGCCAAGTTTCATGCCTGGATAATTTAAAACTAATTACAACCCAATGAATGAAGATGAAACTTTTTGTAAAAAAAAGACTGTACTCAGTGAATACTTTATGCTTGTTGTTTTATTTGTAGAAAATAATGCATGGTAGATGATATCAGACTGATTTAATTTTATTACAAAGTACATTCTGGTGCTAAAAATCCAAGAACTCTATAATTTAATGATGAAAAACAAACGTTAGATGGTACCATTATTTTTGGCACGTAAGTTCAGATAGTTTGTCTGCACTTGCTCTGCTGTTGTTTGAACAATATATACAATTACACTCAATTATACTTATAATATAAATTAATAGCCCCTGAAAACTTATAGCTGTAAATTATAACAGCACTATTATACTTAGAAAATGAATCACTGATTCTGCCTACAGCTCTGAAGAAGACTGTGAGATTCAACATTAAAACAACGAACCATTTTTCATATAAGCGAATGTCTTTTATAGTACCATTTCTCATATTACTCTAAACAAATACAAGTGTTTAGCATGCAGACATGGAGACCCATATAGCATATCAGTGGCAATTGCAGGACATATGTGAAATAGCATAATAGGAAATTCACCCCAGGGATCACTTCTGTGGCTCTGCTCAACAGTGGCATAGGAAAATCATTTTTTTGGGTGGCAAAAGCCAGGGTACCTTTTTTGGCTGGGCTTGTATAGGCCCTAGGGCCGATAGCCTAGTTCCTACCTATGAACCTATAAGAACAGGGAATGAGATAGTTCCATGAAACCTAACAGACATAAATGCAGGACAGCATATGATGGAAAATGAGAAGTTTAAGAATGAGGGAGATAACCAAGACACAGATTAAAAAACGAAAGCATAATATAATGAATCATGTCCCTATAGGTAGAGTGTCATATGCATGCTGTATTTACCCAGAGAAGACAAGGAATAGAACATTAGCAGTACACACACACACACACACACACACACACACACACACACACACACACACACACACACACACACACACACACACACACAAATCACACAATAGGAAGACAGAGGACAGAAGACAGAGGGAAAATTGCACCTCTAAAGTTCACTTTGAGTGTTGAAGTGAGAAAACAAAGTCAGCCTGGAAGTCCATCCTCATATGCTACTGAGGTGTTTCTTGGTTCATTTTAGCCTTTCACCTCTCTGTTGAATGGGGATTGCACTAATAAGCTACACATTTCTTTAGAATTAAGGCATGGTCTGTATGAAATGGCATGCAAAAGAAGGTTGTGTACCTTTTACTTCACCTCATTTATTATATTCACTATTATTCTTTTTGCATACTGAATATACTTTAAGTCAAAGACTGAATTAAAAAAAAACACATGCTTGTGCAATTCAGAACTGATGTTGTACAGCAGGAAGAATTTAAAAAATGTTTACTTAAATATTGTGGTAAAATTTAAAATATTAAGAAAGGAGCAGATATGAGACGTATAGAATTGTGGCTTAGAAATGGATGCTGTGTTAAACGCATAGCAGGATGTTTTGTAACATTTACCTATTGTGATATTTATGGAGGGGATTAGAGGTACTTTGATAAACTGAACATCTGTTATTTTTGGGGGAGTATAGAACATTTAATTCAAGACTGTAAAAAGTGTTGCTTACAACCAATGTGTTGAGATCAGTCATACAATGAATGAATAAATGTATAAAAGGATGCAGGGTATGCGGGGAGTAAGGTAATTTTTGGTTTGACTGTGCACAAAAAGAAAGTGCAACAGTAGAAATGAAAAAGTGAATGATATAATTATAGAACAAATAAGGGTGGATGAGAAGGTGGAAGTGAATGAAGGAGGTGATTCTAATTTTGTTCATGAAAATGATATACCTATAGGCTTGGAGGATGTAGGAATTGAGAAATACAGCATGTTTGTGCAACTGTTAAGTGAACAATAAGATCAGGAAGTGGAGCAAGTGGTTAGACCAAAGAGGACAAATACTATAGTACAAAGGATAAGAGTAAGGAAACGCAAGTTAAGAAATATTCCTCCAAAAGTTAAAAAAGGGAAGCGAATGATATTAGAGAGGTCTAGTTTAATAGCAACAGTCTTGTAAATAAGTTCAGAAGATTATCAATATTAGAATGGCATGTAGGTTTATGTACTGATATTATTTATTTACAAGACACAAGGTTTATACTCTTTGAAGATAGAATGTATGATGAAAAATTTTGTGGACAGAAACGTGTATGGAATTTAGGAAATGAATGAAGATCAGGAGTGACATTTTTATTTAATAGAGTAAAAATATTAGACATTCACATTGTTTAGGCTGGAAGAATAAATGTGGTAAGTAGGTGGCAAAAGAATGTATTCAAACTAATAGGGTATACGCTTGTACTGCTGTTAAGGGAAGGGAAGAGTTATTTGAAAAATATAATACCTTGTGTTATAGCAAAAATGAGCATTAGTATAATAGAAGATCATATTTGTGATTTTAGAAATAATAAGAAAAAAGTGATTCATGATGTATGTATATAAGAGGATTATTGATAACAGAGATGGACTATTTTTTATGTCTGAGCATCTCACTGAAAAAGGCAGTTGTGTTGTGGTCTTAGGGTTTTTGGATCATTTGTGTATTTGGATTAAAGTAGGAGAAAAGGATCATACTATAATAGAATGAAAATATATAAAAAAGACTATCAGGAAACGTATTGCAGACAGATTAAATGAATCAGGAAATTGGGCAGTTTTGGATGGAACATTACACAGTGAGAGCTTTTTGTAAGTCCTGGACACAGTGGTGGGTTATATTTAAAGAAAAGTGCAGAAAAATATATCTTTGGTAACATTGTAGCTAATGAAAAAAGAGAAAATAAATGGTATGAAAAGATGAGCGAAAGTATGTTGAATTGTTTAGAAGAAAATAGTGATTTTTTTCAGCAAAGACAGGGAAATTTATGAGAAGAATAAAAAGAAAACTGAGAAATTATTACATAAGCGAAAAGGAAGAGGTATCTCCTTAACTGGCAAAAGTGGTAAAATATGACAAGTGCGTAATAAATGAATTGAAAGATGAGATAGGGGAAATAAAGTACAAACTCAAAAAGGAATTATGGATATCATGAATGTTTATGTTGAGGAGGTTTATGGAGAAAGCACTGCTGATGGTACTAACTTAATGGGTGTTAAGAATTTTTCTGTACAAGCAATTGAAAGTTTGCAAAATAAGATTACTTTGCATACATTCGATAGTGTGCTTAAACTATTAAAATCATTATTTGAGAAGAATGTTATAGGTTATGACGTACATAAAAAATAGTGAGCAACAGAACTTTTTTTGTTGAAGTATTGAATTAATAGTTTGAGTATGGGGTGCAGGAAAGTGGTATATATGATGGTATTAAAACGTTTTATGGAAAAGATGAGAAAAGAATTGTATAAAAACTGAAGGCCAATTACATTCAGTAATGCAGACTATAAAATATTAATGAAAATATTACAAATAAGGTTTAAAAGATTATGCATATAGTAATGTTACCTAATATGTATGGACTTAAAGGTAGAGGATGTGATAAATTATTAATTTTGGCAAAGAGGTAGAAGATGATATACTGTATGGAGGGAGTGGTGCCAAGTTAATGGTGGGAGATATAAGCAAGGCAGTTCATTCTGTGAGTAATAAATGTAAATGAGACATGTTGATGCAATATGGGATTAAAGGAAAGATAATGAACTTATTAAAAACATCATATAATAATAACAGGATCAGAGTAATTTATTAATGGCTATTTTGAGCAGGTATGTGTGAACAGAGGTGTAAGACAGGGCTGTCCTATGAGCAGTGTATTCAGTGTACTATTTATTTTAACGATGAATGCTGTTACTTCTGTTATGAGTGGAGTACTCAGTGAGGGGTCCTATAGATTATGGAACTATGTTGGGATTCCTAATTTTTTATCATATGCTGATGATTTTATAGTTACTGTAAAAAATGAAAGTTGGATAAAAATGGTGGTATAATTGAATGATACTCTGGAAAAAGTGGTGTTACAGTTGAATAAAGAAAAAACTAAGGGTTTAGGTGATGTAGCAAAAAATGTAGATATTTGTTGTTATGGTAAAAAAAAACTGAGTTACTTGGAATGGTGTTTGGTAAAGCGGAAGAAGTAAAGAAACAATGAGAGACAGTGATAGAAAAAATAAAATGAATATATGTTTTCTGGAAAACATTTAGGTTATTATTCAGAAAGAAAGCATTTGATTAGTTCTGTTATTTTAAGTAGGTTAGGTTATATAAGAAGTGTATGTATCTATCTAAGTGAAAAAGAAACCAAAATAATGCAGATGGTGCTTAGTGTCAAATGAGGATCAAGACTAAACCCAGAAAAAGGGGGATTCTATACGTAAAAGAAGAAAAAATAAGGTTAGGATTAATAATCTTGTTGTGCATGTGTCAAATGTGGGGCACTTTGGGGCAAAGTAAAATTAAGAAAAAGGGAAACAAGCTAATAAATGAAGAACTTAAGGAATACCAGAAAAATAATTATAGAAAATAAATACTAATGAATTAGAGAAAAAAAAAACAGGAAAAATGGTATCATAAGGAGATTGTGTAATTTTTATTACATTAATCCTTGGGAAAGATTTGGAAATGAGGTAACTGAGATCATAAAAAAGAAGGTCATGATTTTGGTGTGTTAAGATGTGTGAAGATTTTTCTATGGAGACTATCGGTTAATAAATTACCTGTAAAGTAGAGCATGTTATGTTAGAGAAAGTGTGATAGGCTACATATTGAGGGTAATCAAATAGAAACAGCAGAGCATGTTTTTTATAATGTGAAAGGACAAAGAAAACCTGGGGTTAAGTATGTAAAGAAAATATTCTTATAAGCATGGATATGATTTTATATGGATATTATGGGGAATAGTATGTTGGTATGAGGCAAAGAATTGAATGTTTTGGGTGATATGGGAAATCTGGAATAAAAGATTAAAAGAAGCCAAGTTTAATAAAAGATGGACTCTTGTGGACATTTTGGAAAGGATAAGATTTTGGTTGTGGAAAACGTGTGGGAGAGTAATGATAAATTAAGTTTTGCATGTTGGCAGATTGAGAAGGAGTTATGTCACTGCACATGTATATTGTATATACGTAAATATTGAATACACTGTAAATGTCATATACAAATATTGAAATTGTTGTAAAATAGTTATATAAATAGCATGTGTGGATCATATAAATAAAAAAAAACTTCCTTTTTGGTAGGTGCCTTGAGATATTTTATATCCACTTGAGTGAATAATATCAGTGTTGCAAGGCACTTACTGCTCTTTCATGGTTTGCATTTTAGTAAACCTGAAGGCATGTGCTTTCTGAGGTACTAGTTATTTTTAATGGTTTGATAAAATGGTCTCTTCCCTCTTATAAGGACTCATGTTAAGTGGACTTTATTAGGGGAGGCAAAATAGTAGGAGTCTTGATGAATACTTTGTTTCATTTTGATGGAAACCTCATTGGATGTGTTGTCATACACTCTGTTTTTTATTTGATGCCTCAAATAAGACTTAGAAAATGGCTGGAATTTCGGAATGTCACAAGAATGTAATAAAAATAAATAAATATTCATAAAAGTGGGAAATGAAACAAGAGTAATGTTTTGGCAGATATGGCTTGGGGCAAAGTCAAAAGAACATACTAGAATTTTAATTTATAAAAATTACTCTAATGATGTTATGCTTAGCAGGAAACTCTCACATGAGTATGAGAGTCAAAGAAGTACAGTTCTTAGACAACCTTATAATTGCAGTAACTTTGAATATAATGGTGGCGTGTTTGAAATGTCTTAAAGTGTGGAATATGTTTAAAGAGAATGAAGATCTTTGACTGTGTTTTAAGATAATAGTAAGCCAAAAACCTAATTAGATGCGGGTATCAGTATACTATAAGAGAATAAGATGACTGCACAATAGTATAAGGTCATAAGCAATGATTCAAATACACTCACTGAATCAGTGGTGTAAGCATAAAATCCTTATATAACTAGTAGTAACTAAATGTGATTAATTAATTAATTAATTAATTAATTAATTAATTAATTAATTGATTAATTAATTAATTTGTTTATTTACTTACTTATTTGCTTAGCCTTTGTTGTCAGGGTTAGTCCCACAAGACTAGTAGCCTCTTTTCAAGGGAGATCTGAGGTGGTATTTATACTATTATATAGGCTTTAAACCCACCAAACCTACAGTCATACCTGAACCACCACATTCAAAAAGCATTGCAATGTTCTTTTTCATCTTTTGCTTTAGTAGCTTAATTCACAGAATGTAATTGCCTATGTATAGCTTGTTTACTTATATCTTGTAATTATAGCTGTTTGGAACATATTTTTGTTTTTGTTTGGTGACTTGCTCATGGATAAAGTAGGCCATCACTGAAACAGTTCACTGCCCATCCAAGAAGCAGATAAATTCTTACTTGACTTATCTTAAAATGCAATGCCTCTTTTGGAATGCACATCTCAAAACACATTGACTAACTTGAAAGCTCTCAAATAATCCTGATCAAGAAGACGTCTGAACTACAGAACCTGTGCTACCCAGAAAAATTAAGAACCATATCTCTATTTTCTGTCTTATATGCAGAGCTGGACCATGGTCAAATGAGGCCTTAGGCAGGGTAATGGATCACCCCCCTCACACACAGCAGCTACCCCAGCCTCCGCACAGCCATTCCAGTGTCCCTTTACCTGGCTATTTCTCCCTAGTTACAATAAACACAATTCAAACCTGTAAATATACATACTATTTTCTTCTTTACTTCTACAATGTTTACAGATATTAGGATTTAATTTACAACTTTATTTCAAATGTCACAGCACAAATACTGGTACACTTTTCTAAACAAAACAATGCAGTCTCAGAATAAAAACAGACTTAGCATTAACAGTAAACTTCTCTGCCCTTGAAACTCACATTCATTGAAATGGCATTGAATCTCACATTCAAAGAAAATGATCTGGCCAGTAGCAGAGTAAGCTGACCTTTAGGTTGTTTTCAAACCATAGACCCCTTGCACACATTTTTAGGACCATGCATATATGCATGATTCTTTGATTCACCTTGCTGATTGTATTAAATTATATTCTTTGTATAATACAGCACAACTTGTTAGAGTGTGTTTTAAATTTGTAGTTTTGACCATTTTTCAGTAAGTAATGAAACAAAACATATTTACCAATAATGAAAAACTGCCCATTTCAGAACATTTAAACCATAAAAAGCCACTTAAACTTCTGTCATTATAATCTACCAATATCAGTCAATAAGTACCATTTCTGCAGAAGTAAAAGTCATCTGAATAACTTCACAATAAAGAGATCAGTAACTAATGAAGAGGTTGCTGCTAGCAAATAACTTTATATTTCAGTGTTTCTTCTACAAATTCAGTATCAGCTGCCCTCGAAGGATAAATTGCCTATGTTGCATTAAAATAAACAATGGTGAGCTGGTAATAATGCAGTAGAGAACAGCTGGCAAATTGACAACAGGTTTATAGTGACTAGGAATCTCATCCAAAGGAGGACAGTCTCAGGAATGCAGCACCCCAACTCCATAAAAGACTACACAGTATCAGAAATCCATCAATATGGTGTGGGAGTAGAACCCATAGCATTCTGTATCAAAAGCAAGCATTCTACCTGTTTGCTACCAACACTGCTTTCAAATGCTATAGCACAAATGATGACCATTTGCTAAGCAAAACAGTTGCACATTGAAAACAGACTTAGCATGAGCGACAGTAAACTTCTCTTCCCTTAAAGTTCACAAATCCTTGAAATTGCACTGAAGATCACAAATCCTTGAAAATGTGCTCAAGCTCATAATTCCTTGAAAATGAAATGAAATTCACAATTCCTTGAAAATGCACTGAAGCTCATTTAAGTAGTTTGGTAGTTGGTGTAGAGGTTTCAGGTTCTTGACTCTTGCAATTAAGGTCCAGGGTTTAAACAAATTAACTAACCTACCATCCCTAACTAGTGCATTGCACACACAGCCACAGCAACAGGTGTCTTGAATGTCTTGTTTGTTTAAAGGATACTAACAAGTATGTGTGTTGACAGATATGGAGGGTGTTCTTCACATCCTTAAAGGAGACATGTGTGATGCCTGTGCACTGGCCCATAAATCAAGGAGTTTCAATCCTCACCACTAACACCAGTAAGGGGCGTCCACACTGGGAAGGATAACAAATGCACACACAATAAAGTACAATTTCCCTCAAGAGCACACAGAGATCACAGTCAGTCTGGGGCTGGTTTCTCCCTTTCTCTCCAGATCTCCAATAAAACTCCCCACTGGCACAGCTATAGAGTGGGGTCCTTAGCCAGGGTCCCAAGCCAAGTCCTCCCTACACTCTTTCTGTCCAACCAGTGCTTCATGTCCCTGCCCAAGTAGCTGACACACACACACACACACACACACACACACACACACACACACACACACACACACACACACACACACACACACACACACACACACTTTGAGATATGATTTATATACAACCACACAGACACTCATGGGGAAGACTGGCGCAGGTTCACTAGCTGTTCCCCTTCTGTCCAGGCTATAAGGTAGTAATCACTGCCACCAGGACCCTTACTTATAAGCTACTAAAAAGGACCTTACCAAATAGTAAGTGTGACTGAGCAGCAAGGCTTATTTGGAGTGGGTTTGTACAGTACAACTATATACATGCAATGTACTCTAGAGCTTAAATTATCTCTGCACAAAACAGCCAGCTAGACTAAACTTACTGTTTTCTGTCTTTTTCTAGGAGAGACACTAAAGTCTAAGATCCTACTTACATACAGACAGAGCAAACCAGTGCTGGTGAGTGGTCAGTTCTGAAGACAAATGCAAAATGCTCTCTCTCTCTCTCTCTGTCTCTGAGAAAGTCCTTTACATTGATAATACATTCTGCTGACTTGTTTTAGATTACATCATTCTTAACAATTCTCTCATTTACCAGGCTAACAGAAACTCTACATTAACATTTCTTAGTAAGCTTGCACCTGGTCAGGAAGCTACAGCAATTAAAGACATTATATATGTAAAATCTAGCAATAACTCTATTCTCAAAACAATAGAACAAATCTGCTGGTTTAGACACCATGGCTCCAAGCTCTGAGATCAAAACAGTCATAAAATGCTTGACTTATCAGCTTTCGTACAGCCTAGTGCACTGTACTCTAGAGCTTAAATTATCTCTGCACAAAACATCCACAGTTGAAAGGTTTAAAAATATTTAATAAATAATAAAAATGCAAGACCAAATATCCACAATTCAACACAGTGCTAGTCAAGAGTTCAGAGATCACAGGAAAAAACTTAAAATAATACTGTAGAATAGTTCTGACATAAATATAGAAAACAGCTAGACTAAACTTACTATGTTCTATCTTTTTCTAGGAGAGACACTAAAGACTAAGATCCTACTTACAGACAGAGCAAAGCAAGTGCTGTTGAGTAGTCAGTTCTGAAGACAAATACAAAATGCTCTGTCTCTGTCTCTGAGAAAGTCCTTTAAATTATAATACACCCTGCTGACTCATTTTAGATTACATCATTCTTAACAATTCTCTGGTTTCCCAGGCTAACAGAAACTCTACATTAACATTTCTTAGCAAGCTTGAAACCTGGTCAGGAAACTACAGCAATTAAAGTCATTATATATGTAAAATCTAGCAATTAACTCTATTCTCAAAACAATAGAAAGAATATGCTGGTTCAGACACCATGGGTACGAGCCCTGAGATCAAAACAGTCATAAAATGCTTGACTTATCAGCTTTCATACAGCAGAGTGTACTGTTGTTACATTTTTGCAGTTCAACATCCAATACAGTCTTTTGACATTTAAGAGAACAAGCCTGTGGCTTATATTACTATTTACAAATGACAGAATTATCTACAAAATTCTTTCTAGCTAGGCTGGCAGCCTTCACATATCTTTATAACATGTCATTTTTTTTTATTAAAAAGTAAGCATTTTGGCACCCCCCACCCCCACCAGTGGGGCCCTAGACGATTGCCTAAATCACCTAGTCCTGGATCTGGCTCTGTTTATATGGACTCTTGAGGAAAGATCTGTATTCAGCCTTTTGAGCATTGAAAGCCCCTAACCTTTTCAGCCTCCTACACCAAATCAATGGCCTGTCTGGCACTCACACTAATGTCCTTAATTTCTTTTACAAGATTAACACAGTTTACCAGAGATGCTCAGAGTTTGGCCTCCTTAGTCAGAGACCTAAAGTTAGTCTGAATGAAATCCAAGGCATCCTGTGAATTCTACTGAAAAATAAGTGTTTTTATAAGCTTTTATTTGCACTTTTAGACTATTTATAACTATTTTGCTGCTTACTTTAAACTGTTTTTACTGTTTGTGACTGTATTTTCTGCACTGCCTATTTCCAGTACTTGAACAATTTATAGCATAGTCTATATTCAGACTTGTTGAATCTAGACTATTTGGCATTTTCTGAGCACTAAAGCCAGCCATCTTAAATTAAGAGGGCAGAAGAGTGTAGTCAAAGACCCATCTGAGTTGGGGATTGTTGGAACAAGGCTCAGTTTTGGGCTTTCCTATTGACTGGATTATTTGAAAACTGTTTTACTTAGCTGATATTTAAATACAGCATTTGTTGGGGTTTGTGCTCAGTTTACCAGAGCTGCTCAGAGTTTGGCCTCCTTAGCCAGAGATTTGAAGTCAATCTGAGTGAAATCCAAAGCATTCTGTGAATTCTACTGAAAAATAAGTATTTTAATAACATTCTTTGCACTTTTAAACTTTTTACAACTGTTTTGCCACCTATTTTAAACTGTTTTATTGTTTGTGACTTTGTTTTCTGCACTGACTATTTACAGCACTTGAACAATGTATAGCATAGGCTAGATTCAGACTTGCTGACTCTAGACTGTTTGGCATATTCTGAGCATTAAAGCCAGTCATCTTACATTAAGAGGGCCCTCCTGCACCCATATGGCAGAATAGTGTAGTCAGTGACCCATCTGAGTTGTGGATTGTTGGAACAAGGCTCAGTCTTATTTTCATAGATTCATAGGTAGGTACTTGGCTATCAGCCCGAGGGCCAAAGCAAGCCTAGCCAACAGTGTATTGGCTTTCGCCACCCATGTATTGTTAAATTCCTGCCCCTCTATCAAGCAGTGCATGGGATGTCTCTGGGACAAGAATCTATTCCTCCAGCATGTCCTATTTAATGTTGTGGTGAGGTTTAGGTTCCTAGAGTAGCTCGGGGAGATTGGGATTTCTTCAAGTGGAGCATGTCCAACAATTCCGGGTTTGACATAGCTTTGTATGTCAGACAGAGGTCTCCTTGGAGTAAGCGGTATGCGACCAAGTAGAGTTTAAGTTTCTTGAGCCAGTCGGTGTAGGGCAATTGTCTGAGGCCAGCAGTTCTCTTGGTGAGGTACTTTTGGGGTCTCTCAAGTTGTTGTAGGTGTCTTGTGAGGTACATCCCAAATGGAACATTGTATTCAATGAGGTGTCTGATAAGTGATGAGTGGAGGGGAAAGATAACCTCCTTATTTCTAGATGCAAACTTTTTTGTGATTAAGTGGGCCACGTATAAAGATTTTCTGACCACTGTGGCAATGTGGTTATCAAAGGAGAGGTCACTATCCACTTGGGTCCCAAGGCCTCTTATCACACTGTCTGTGTTAAGTGAACTTCCCCATATTTGGTAATTAATGGGTACCATGTTTTTCCCAAAGGGGATAACAATGCACTTTTTGGCATTTAGTTTGAGGCCATGATTTTGACACCAGGTGTCTGTCTTGGTGAGGCCCTTTTGCAGGATGTCTACGTCAGCAGGGAAATTGATGATGGCACCCAGTTTACAGTCATCTGTGAACTTGGTTAGACATAGACCCTTGGTGTTCACTTGCACTTCAGAGAAGTATATACCAAACAGGAGAGGTCCCAAGACTGAACCCTGGGGTACTCCACTTGTCACTGGTTTGGAGTTGGATCTGGAGTCTGCAACTCTTACCATGTGGGTTCTGTCCATGAGCCAGTTGACCACCCTTCTCATGAAATAAGGGTTGATGTTCAGGTTGATGAGTTTATCTATAATTCCTGAATGAGGGATAGTGTCAAAGGCTTTAGCAAGTTCCAGGTAGGCTGTGTGGACCACCTTACCCTCATCTATGGCCTTAGTAACTGTTTTAAAGAAGTCTACCAGATTTAGGGACATGACCTACCTTTTACAAATCTGAATTGGGTAGCATCCAGAGTTTGGAAGTTACCAATGTCTTTGTTTATGAGTTCTGTGATGATATGATCCATGGCCTTGCAGACCAGCCTTGTCAGGCTAATAGGTCTATAATTCCTGGGGTCTGTGGTGGTTCCTCCTTTGTGGAGTGGGATAGCCATTGCTGTGTGCCATTATGTGGGCACATAGCCTGTGGTGAGGCTGTGATTGAACATGGATTTTAGGTGGGGGGCTAGTTCATTTTGGAGTTCATGTAAGATGCAGCCTGGGATGTTGTCTGGTCCCATGGATGCTGTGTTTTTGGCTTTAGAGAGTGCCATTTTTACCTGTATGTTTGTGATTTCCAGGGCTCTACAACCATCTGGTATAGTTATAGGACCTTTGTGGGGTGAGGGGGGGATTAAAGTTTGCACTGAACCTATCTGCCAATATGTTGGCTCTGTATATTTTGTGCCATTCTGTTGTAGCTTGGTGCAGATCTGGGTGTTGCCATGGAGATTCTTGACATAGCTAAAGAATGCCTTGTGGTTGTTTTTGGAATCCATGGCAATTTTGCTTTAAAAATTAGCTTTGGATGATTTTATGAGAGATCTTAGTTTCTTACTGAGGCCTGTCGGTGAGTTCCTCCATACCTGGGTTTTTACTCTCTTTTGCAACAGTTTCTTCCTTCTGTTGTAGAGTTTGTTAATGGCAGGGGACCACCAGATCGGCTTCTTTTTTCTGGAGGATAGCGTCTTGGTTTTATTGGGTATAGCACGATCCATGCACTCATGCAGGTGCTTGTAGAGTGTATTTGTGTAGGATTCAGCAGTCGTGACTGTATTGACTGTGTTATCCATCTGCAGGGGCATCGCAAAGTTAGTCGCCTCAGTTTTGAGTAGTGTGAAGTTCGCTTTGGAAACATTTTTTACGATGGGTTCCTTGTGTGGGGGTGGGGTCCAGATGTGGATATCTAGCGTGATTAGGTTATGGTCTGATCTACCTCAAACGAACACCAGGCTCCAAAACAGGAACTCACCAAGACAAAATGCAGTAAAATTCAGACCACAGGACTGGCAAATCGGACAATGAGGCACAAACCAGGAGTTGAGAAGAATAATTTAATCCACAGAACAATAGACTGAGCGCTTTCTCCAGTAACACTGGCTTCATCAGAGTCAATGATAGACACACCCAGTAACCTTCCTAAATACCATGGTGTTACAATCACTTAATTAATTAATTAACTAAAAAACTTCTTAATTTCTTATAATAAAAAATTGGCTTTAAAAATGCATAAAAATACATGAAAATGAAAATGTATATATAAACATATATATAAACACACACCTACCTACAAAGTTAGTCGCCTCAGTTTTGAGTAGTGTGAAGTTCGCTTTGGAAACATTTTTTACGATGGGTTCCTTGTGTGGGGGTGGGGTCCAGATGTGGATATCTAGCGTGATTAGGTTATGGTCTGATCTAACAAGTGAGGAGTTGATCTCGGTCATTGAGCACTGGTCACCCATGTTAGTAATGACCAGGTCCAGAATATTGTTGCCCCTGGTGGGGGTGTTGACAAGTTCATCTAGGGCGTTAGAGTTTATAAATTCCAGGAATCATTCAGCAAAGGGGTTAGTACAAGAGTAGTTTTCCCAGTTTATGTTAGGGTAGTTGAAATCGTCCATTATTATGGTGTTTGGCTGGACCCTCATTTTTTCCAATGTCTCCAGGAATGAGGAGTGAGCGTCCTGGGTCATGGTGGGAGATCTATAACAAGCTACAATTTGGAATGCATTTTTGCCCTGGGTTAGTTGCACTTGGATGATTTCAGAGGCATCATGTTTTGCAGCTAGCCTGGAGGTGTGGATGTCCTTGATGAATATAGACACACCTCCACCTTTCATGTTTCGGTCCGGGTTTTGTGGCCGAAACATGTGATATGAATTATAGCCTGGTAGTGCTGGGGTGCTCTCAGGAGTCTTGAACCAAGTCTCAGTCACTGCACAGATATCGATGTTCTCCATTTTGAGGAGTGCCTTGAGTGAGTGTATTTTGAGGTTTTGACTCCTAGCATTGAGTAACATTGCCCTCAGTTTTTTGTTAACTGTAGTTCTTATGGTGGTGGGTTTGTTTTTTGAGCCTTGCCTTAAAAAGGGACTATAGGGGCGGCAAGAGCCTTGGCCAATAACCTGAATCCCAGGGGTGACAGGTGCTGGCCATCTCTGGTGAGGCATCGTGGCCTGTCAAGCATGTCATCCCAGGCAGACAGATACTGGATCCCCTTTGAATGCCACCAGAAGCTTAGCCAATTGTTGATGTTGATCATCTTATCCTTGTACTGTGGTATCATTTTTGGTGAAGGCAGGATGCTACTCAGGGCTAGGGTCATACCTGCCTGGGCTACAAGATCGAACAGCTCGTCCATGTCTTTTTTCATGTAGTCCAGGGAGGTACGTCTCAGGTCATTTACACCAACATGGACTATGACAGAGTCATATTTGTACTTGCCTTGTAGTGACCTGAGTAATGTATTATGTGGTGGATTCTGGCACCTGACAAGAAGCTGACAGTGAACTTCTCTTTGTCCAGCCTGGTGAGTGGGAATGTTGGTGTGCCTGACTATAGAGTCTCCTATCACTAGTGTGTTGGGTATGTTGTTTTGCCATATGGGCTGTGGTTGTGTGGCACATGGAGTTTGTAGGCTATGTGTTGTTTGGGGTGTGTTGGTGGGAGAAGGTTGCTTGTGTGTCTGCTTTGGAGGTCTCTGTTGCCTGGGCAGGTTTAGATTTTTAATCAGAGCCTCTGTATATGTCTTGGTGTTTTTATGTGTGGGTTTTGGAGGTGTTGGTTTAGTTGGTCTATGTGCAGTGAGTAGGGTATTGCGGGTTATTACCTTCTCTTTTTGACTGTCTGTTCCAGTCTTGGTTGGAGAGAGCTTTGCCTCTAGATTGGCTGTATAAGAGCATCTCTCACAAGTGTTAGTGTTTGGTGGTAGGAGGAGAGGGTTGTCTGTGTAAATGAGGCAGTTGTAGCATTGCCTCAAGATGCCCAGGCTCATCAGGTAGGCTGGAGAGTACACTGGGAGCTGTCTCTTGGACATGCCTGAATAAGTAGGGAAGTATAAAGACTATTCCCTTCTTGGCAGATGTGGTGATTGAGTTCTGGGGGTTATCTAGTGCTGCAGTAGATTTAGAACAAGTGCTGGGCTGAAAGGTGAGGGTCTGAGTGCTTTAGGCTGAAAGACTGACAAGTTATACTGGCAAGTGCTGTCTTCCAACCTAGGCTTGCTTAGGTTTTATAGTTCCCCACGCCCTTTCTAACGGCTGTAGTGTAGACTATATACTCCGGTGCAGTTTTTAAGTCGCAACTTCAGTTGCAGGACTGCCCTGCTGTAAAAAAGGAAAATTATTGTTGTTTTGCTCTTTAAACTGCTTGGTTCTTGTGTCGCCTGGTTATTTGGATGACATAGATTGTATTTTAGGTAGTTCAAATTATTTTGCTTATCTTGTACCTTTCAAAGGTGCCTAGAAACTGCATCCCACTCTACTCTGTGATTCAACAGCATGTGTTGTCTTCCAACCTAGGCTTGTTTATGTTTCTAGTCCCCTTCCCGCTTCCAAACGGCTGTAGTTTTGTTTATATACTCCGGTGCAGTTTACAGTCGCAACTTCAGTTGCAGGACTATCCTGCTGTTAAAAGAAGACTTATTAATGATTTTTTCTGAGGTTTTTACAGTTCTCCTATGCTAATTAAGTTTATAGTACTCTGGGGCACTTTATAGTCACAGGACTGTCAAACTGTTAAAAGAAAAATAATAATAAATAAATAAATTAATAAACTAAACATATGACTTTGCTGGGATTTTACACACACCTTGTGCTTACATACAGCCGGAGCCTGTAAGTAGTACTCCGGTGTAGTCTTTATAGTCATTTTGTGGCAGGACTCCCTTTCTGACAAGAAAAAACAAATTTATAATCTTGCCGAGGTTTTACAATTACCCCAGCGCTTATAAACAACAGTAGCGTGTTTGGCATTCTGGCATAGCTTTCAGTAACTATTCTAGTCGCAGGATAGCTACCCTGTCAAAAGAAAATGAAATAATCTACCTATTGGTATTCTGTTTTTCTGTTTTGTGCCTAGTATCTTGACGGAATTTTGCTTGATGCTATAAAAGAGCAAAATGTTTTATTTTTTCTTTGTTCACTGAACTCTGGCTATAGTTGTATAGGCGCTAGCTGCTGAATTAGAGCTAAATGTTTTTTTTTACTGCTCATTGAACTATGGACACAATGTTTTAGACTATAATTGCTAGATTTTTAGTTAGAAAACTTAATATTAGCTTATGTTATTTTCTTTTAAATTACTAGTTCCAATGTTTACATATAGCTGCTCTATTCTAGTTTATAGACTAATACGAAATACAAAAGTTGAATGCTCTAGTGCTAATGTCTAGTGTCAGATGTTACTACACCTGTTGCTGATATTATTATGTTGTGAACAAGCTCATGTGTTTCTGTCTTAATTTTACTGTTTAACTTATTTCTCTCCTGTTACATACCTAGTATATTTTATAACTTTCTTCTCCCTTTTTTTCTTCAGTTGAACATACTTCTATTACCTAATTCTTCTACCTCCGGCTGTGCCTTACTGGACTCCAAAGACCAACTCTAGTCACCTACCTAACCCTGCTTGTGCAGCTCCTCACCTGGGTAACCAAAGTACCCCCTGGATTGAAAGCCAAGCTAAACTAAGATTGTATGTCAAATAATAATATTATATCTTCCCCTAAATGCACTTGTTAGTGTTGTGATACTTGCTAGGTGTCCTATTTAAACTGCCATATCAGCCAGCAGCCATACCCCCCTCTGCTTGCCTTTCTCATACTCCATTCACTCTTTCCCTAGTCATCCCAGCCTTCCCAGAATTTCTAATTTCCTCAAGCCTTTCCCTTCAAAATTACTTTTTCTTTCTTCTACTTCCACCCATCTACTCTAGTCTCCACTCTGTGTAATTACAGGTTTTGACCACTAGATGGCTGTCTTTACCCACTTCTAATTTCACTCACGTCTCTACTTCCCTCTCATTATTAACTATTTTACTCCAATTTCACTCTTACTGCTCTACCTTCCACTTACTATAGTCTTATAACCCTAGTATCTAGCCCTATATAAGCCCTTACTCTCCCTCTGCCTTTTAATTTTTCCTTTCCTTCTCTCACTACCACTGCCTTTTTTCTTACCTTCCCTTGGTCTTACCTTCTTCTCTACTGATTGTTTTTTTCTCCCTGCTAGTACCTTCCTCTGGGTCTGCCCCACTCCGTTCGCCCTGTGGGCTCACTCAGCTTTTCTCCCTACCCCCAATTCCCACCCACCCCCAGTGGTCCTAACTATATACCACTATAACCACTCCCCCGCCCATTAATAACCTATCTCTTTACTCCTTAACTTACCAACCACACCCACTAATTTACAACTCCTTAATTAAACTAATTACCTTCCTTGGCCTACTCCCTGTCATCCCTACACCTCATCCTGTACTAATTATTTTCTATGGCACTCTCTCTTCCAAACTTTCTTGTCCTACTCCGACACCTCTCTACATCTCATCCTGTACTAAAAATTTTATTTATAACACTCTCTCTTACAACCAATTTTGTTTACATAACTAGACACTACCTCCCTACTCAACCTCTCATAACACTCTCTCCTTTTACTTACAACACTCCCTCCAACAACCTACCCTCACCACTTATCTACACATCCTATGGCCCCAACACACAAATCTATACTCACAAACATCCTACTCTTGACTACAACTCTTGCTTCTCTTACTATACCATACACTCTAACCTACTTCGAACATTCTTCTCTTCCTGAACAACACCATCACTACCATCAAACTCACCCATCTTCTTTCTACTACCCCCTCAACCACAGTAATGTAACCTCCACCTCTAGCTATATATTACCAAAATATCATAGAGCTACCCATCTTACTTACTCCCTTATGAAAAAAACCTTACATAATTATGACAAATTCCTTAAATTTGTAGAATATCCTCATCTACACCCCCTATTAGATGGTGATATTCACCCAAACCCTGGTCCTATTACTGATAATGCCAATAACCTACAAAACCAAACAGTGCCTGTTATCACTACCTTATCTAAATCATTTAACTCCCTCCTCATAGCTCACCTTAACATTCGTAGCATAAACAATAAAATAACCGACCTACATGCACTCCTCATTTGATATTCTCTGTATTACAGAGACATAGCTAAAGCCCTCAACTCTGGACCAGGAGATTACCCCTCCTGGTTACAACATCCTAAGATGTGACCGTAAAACCAAAAAGGGTGGAGGTATAGCCATTTTGTACAAATCTAAACTCCAGGTATCACCCTTCAATATACTCCTACCTCCAGACACCAATTCAGAAACCCTTACTGCCAAACTTCAAATCAACAACTCCAAATCTATCTATCTAATTTTCACATATCTCCCCCCTGGAAATAATACCAATACTCTTGAAAACATACTTAGTTACCTTTCTACCCATCTACCTCAGGAGACCATAGTATTAGGTAACCTTAATATAGAATGGGTTACCTGCAGTTCCCCTAATCCAACTAACCACATAAATCTTTATGGATTCTCACAAATTATAACCACTCCAACTTGAATCCATAAGCCAAGCAGTAAAGCAACCATTCTAGACTGGATCCTTATCAACAGCCACCTTGATACCTATAAATCAGGAACCCTTCCTGACGATATCAGTGATCACATGCTAACCTACATTATTAAACAAAGAGTCCATATCCCAACTAGTAACAACTTTAAAACCTCTCGCTCCAAAATGTTTTTTAATCCAGAGAGCTTCCGAAATGAACTGAAAGCATGTGACTGGTCACAAATGTCTCATCTTCAACTTGATGAAGCAGTGACCTATTTTAACACTAAATTTCTTCAAATCCTAGATTGACACACCCCCTATCGCTCTTCACTTATTAAAACCAAAATTGCCCCCTGGCTCACAAAACAAACTAGGCAAAACAACCTCCTTATAAATAAAATCTGGGCAAAATGGAGAGCCTCCAAATGTCCATCGGATCACCTTTACTTTAAACAGTTAAGAAATGCCACCAAGAAAGCTATTCTTAGAGACAAAAAAGAGTATTTCCTTCATCTCCAACAAACCCATCCACAAAATCCACAAAAATTCTGGTCAAGTATAAACAAACTTCTTCAGCCAGGACACTCTTCAACTCCTGCCCCAGCAGGATTCAACCATGATAACTACAATCAGATTCCCGACACCTTTAATACCTACTTTACTGAAGCCATTCAAACCCTAGCGAATACTATGCCACCAATGACCACTTGCCCATTAAATTCAACTAGGACTCCTTCTCCCACCTTTCAAATACAACCTGTACCTACATCCCTAATCTGTAATCTCCTTCAAAAACTAAAACCTTGCACCACATCTGCTGACTGTTTGCCAGCTGAATACCTGAAAATTGCAGCAAAAGCCATAGCCTACCCCATCTCCATCCTTATCAATAGAACTATTTTAGAAAGCAAGATTCCTGCCATATGGAAAGTATCCTACATCATCCCATTACATAAAGGTGGGTCATCTACTGAGCTCACCAACTTTTGGCCTATTGCCTTACTCTCTCCAATAGCTAAGATAATGGAGAAATGCATTCACAGACAACTACTTGACCACCTCCTCCAAAATAACCTACTTGCCAACTGCCATCATGGCTTCAGGCCATTCCATAGCACAACCACTGCCCTGTTGTCCTTTTCTGACTCCATAAACAAAAATCGTAACAATAACACTTTCTCCTCTGCACTATTTATTGACCTTTCAAAAGCCTTTAATATGGTAAACCACAACATACTTATAGACATACTAAAAGCCCAATCACTTGACCCTCAAGCATTACAATGGTTTAAGTCCTACCTGGAAAACAGACAGCAAGCAGTACTTTGGGATAATAATCTTTCTACATCCCTCCCAATGAATATTGGAGTACCCCAAGGCTCCATCGTAGGACCCCTACTCTTTTCCTTATTTATTAACGATCTTCATACCCAAATTCCTCAAGCCACCTGCATACAATATGCAGATGACTCTACTTTAATTTGTTCAGCCAAAACCATACCCTCTCTCCAATCCCTCACTCAAACTGTATTCAACAGTGTTGAAAATTGGTTCACACAACACTGCCTCCTCCTGAACCCCAAAAAAACAAAATTATTGCTCTTTGCTCCAACTCTAAAATCACCTCAATTGTACTTCACAATAACCTCTAACAATGGTACTAACATAACCCCTGACACTACAACCCGTCTACTAGGAGTAACAATTGATAACAACCTTAGCTATGATGACCACATTAATTGTATAAAGTCTGTTAACAAAAAACTAGGCACCCTTTACAGAATCAAACCCTTCCTCACCTCATCAGCCAGAATGACTATTGCCCAGACCCACCTAATCTCAACCCTGTTCTATGCTTCTGCGATATATACCAATCTATCTAAGAACACCCTTACCAAACTTTCTACCAGTTATAATAATATAGCCAGATTTGCCACTGGTACCCCATTTAGAACTCATCACTGTCTCAACCTTAAACAACTGGGATGGCTAGAACTGCAAAATCAACTACTTTGTCAACAACTAGTTATCACCCAGAAGATCATTTATCACCCTAACAATACCCCTATCCTCACTAATCTGATCACACCATACAAAAATCTTGAAACACTACGCTCAGCTAATAAGCTCCTTGTTGCCACTACTAAATCAAAAAACAAAGCTGGGGACTCACTTTTCTCCAGCACAGTAGGTAAAAACTGGAACCAGCTTCCTACTGAATTATCCACCCTTGCTTCAACTTTCCAGTTTAAAAAACATCTTAAAGAACATCTTAACTCTCACTGGCTTTGTCCATGCTCTAACCCTGACTGACATCTTATTCCCCTGCTTGCTCTCTGTACACTACTCTTCCATACTATTCTTTGATTCTTACTTTGTAATCTATATATATATATATATATATATATATATATATATATATATATATATAATAATAATAATAATAATTAATAAATAAATAATTATATATTATTGTCTTTGTTTATCTCTCTGTTATTGGATATTAACTTCAACCTACTAAATGACCTATTACTATTTTTGTTCTTGCCAACACAGACAATGTACTGTAACTTACTTGACTTATTACTAAATATTGTATTCTTTGTCACTGCTAGTGCTTGGAGCTTTTCTCCCCGGGCCTCTACTGAAAATGGACATATATCCAGTTAGACTAGCCCGGTCAACAAATGTAAAATAAAATAAAATAAATTATAAGGGAAAAACTGTAGAGCAGACTTTGTGGAGCCAGGGATGGTTAACCCCAGCTAACCGGCGCTGCACTGTGCACAAAACCACGCAAATGTGGGGTTTTATAACAGAAAGATGAAAGGGATAGAAATTATCCCAAAATGGCCAATAAATTACAAATTCTGAGCTGAAAACCACCCCTCCAGGAACAGATAGGCTGCTCAAAGCTCCCCACTCTCACTGGTGAACAGAGAAACTTCCTTCGATCCAGGTAAGGTATGGGTCAACACAGAAACTACAATACAGCCCTGGATTCAGCAAACTCTGAAAACTAGACTATACTAGCTTCAGAAAGGCAGGAAACAAGTGTAGGAGAGCTTATTATTTTTTTTTTTTGTTTTTTTTTTAGAGGTTATGGCAGTTAAAACAAAATAATCACTCTAAAGCACAGAAAAAGGGCTATCACACTTGAGTGTGTAGCCGACAACAGTAAAAACAGTTTTGGCTTTCCTATTTGGTGGATTGTTTGAAAACTGTTTTATTTAGCTGATATTTAAACACAGCATTTGCGTGTAGCTGAGCACCTCACAACTGGGTTTAGCACTGTTGTGTATATACAAAAATGCTTAAAAAGTCAATTTTTCCTATGTAAGTGCTAGGGAACTCTACTAAGCTTCTCTGCATCTTGGCGAACAACACAGTTGCACACTGCAGCCCAGAGAGAAACCCAGCTGTACTTTTTGAGGCATCAGCACAGGTTTCTCCCTCTAGACCTACAATAGATTAGCTGATTTTACCAGTTCTACAACAGAACCTGGTCCAGCTAGCCAACCCTCCACCACTTATTACAGAATACACCTAGCATAATGGAAGGTCAGTTTTCCACCATTTCTTCAGCTAGCCTGATTGACATGGTCATCCTAAGGCAATGTAGCAATTGCCTCATGTATATAGACAGCCTACTACTGTTAAAACATGCAAATACAATATGTGAGAGATGCATCTATACTACAAATCTGGAATCAATGCTGTCTCTCTCATGTAACAAAAAAACAAATACCAAGCAGGTTGTCAGTACCCACGCTCCACCCTCCCCCCCACATACCAAGCACACAACTCATAAGCCCACTTACGTGGAGGTACTCACTAGAAATATACCAAAAGAGCAAAGACCTCCCAAGTGCAAACCTTCTGCACACAATATGGTTCCAACAGCACCGACTACACATAATAACACATGCATCAGTATCTCACCCAATAAGCCCCTAAAGCACAACATATCTAAACCAAATGTCTTGGTCATAGGTGACTCCTAATGAGGCACACAGATGTCCCACTCACTAGGCTGGACAAGGAGAAGGTCACAGTCAGCAGCCTGTCAGGTGCCAGGATCTATCAGATCACACACACACTCAAGTCTCTCAGCAGCAAGTACCATTATAACTCTGTCATAGTCCATGTTGGAGTGAATGACTTGAGATGTATCTCACTGGACTACATGAAGAGAGACATGATAGAGCCTTCATATTATGTGTCCCAGACAGGTATTTCCCTAGCCTTAAGCAGCATTCTTCTCTCACCCAGGATGATGCCACAATACAAACAAAAAATGATTGACTTCAACAATTGACTTAGCTTCTGGTGTCAATCCAAGGGGATCCAGTATCTGACAGTCTGGGATGATATGGTCGACAGACCATGCTGCTTTACCAGAGATGGTCTTCACCTGTCCCCTCTAAGCATTAGGTTGCTAACAAAGGTACTTGCCTCTCCCATAGGGCCTTTTTTAGGCAATACCATAAGAACAAAATTCCCAACATAAAAATATCCTCCAGAAACAAACTGTTTAGTCTGCTTAAAGCCAGGAGTCTAAATCAGAAACTGCACTCACTTGAAGCACTTCTCACCCTGGAAGATGCTGATGCTTGTCCAGTAACAGAGACATGGTTCAAGACCTCAGAGAGTACTCTTGGCCATGCAGCACTGCAGTGCCTTCCACACATTCAGACCACACAACGAACATGAAAAAAACAAGGAAGGAGGAATATCCATCTTTATTAAAGACATATACACCTTTAGACTGGTTAAGTAGTACAACTCCATAGAGTTACTGCAAGTCAAAATAACTGTAGGAAAGCCCCCCCCTCCATGTCATTGGTAGCTATAAGTCTCCCACCATGAACCATGAAAACCACACAGCCTACCTGGACCTGGACCTACTTGAGTTACTCTCAGTACCGCCAACTACCCTGGACATGGGTGACTTTAACTATCCTTCCATTGAATGGGCAACATATGTGAGCATAAACAAATACACTCACACAAAGGCTCCTGGACTTTGTTAACACAAATGTTCTGGAGCACATAGTCAACACCCCCACAAGGGGCTCTAACATCCTTGACATAGTGCTCACCAACATGGGGGATCACTGCACTACCCCGTGTGTGGGCCCCCCCTGATAAAGTCCGATCATAAATTAGTCTCTTTCAAAGTAACAGTTGTACCTGACCCACCCTCTGGAAAAAGGTTAAAAAATTTCTCCAAAACAAACTATAGCCTACTGAGTGATGACATCAATAGTTTCAGTTCCCCTGCCAACATTGACAATAATGACCCCTATAATGAGGTGTACACAAATGCTCTGTATAAACATTTATATAAATGTATAGACTCAGCCATACTTGAAAGGATCAAATCAAGATACTTACAAAAAAATGAGCCACCCTGGTGAACATCCAGCATAAATAGGTTATACAATAAGAGGAAGAAACTGCTGTCAAAAAACAAGAGGGAATGGTCCCAGCAAAGGAAAACACCCTCCAAAGCATAAACAAGAAGATTAGACATCTTGCAAAGTCCTTTAAAGCTAATTATGAAACTAAATTAGCATCCCTAGCTAAGGTAAATCACAAATCATTCTTTAGCTATGTCCAAAACCTAAAAGAAAAGGGCCAGCTTTGTGCCGAACTAGATGTGGAAGATGCCACTTAAACTGAACCTGGGGACATCACCAACCTGCTAGCACACAGGTTTGGTGAAAACATCACCCTCCCCTGTCCACAGCAATCATACCCCATAACATACCTGCCACCAGTCCTCTGCCTAGTATCTCAAGAGAGCAGGTAATAGCCAGTGTCTAAGGCCAAAGGCACAGCCTCTATGGGACCTGACGACATCCCAGGTTGCTTATTAAATGGTCTAAAACAGGAGTTAGCTGAACTGCTGAGCACGCACTTCACTCTCAGTCTAAACACTGGCTTTGTCCCAGCTGAGTGGAAAACAGTAACCATAATCCCCTTGCACAAAGGGAGTCCCTCAACCAACCCCAGGAACTATACATCCCAAAGCCTAACTAGCCTTATCTGCAAGGTCATGGAGAGAATCATAATGGACCTTATCAACAAGAATATAGGTGACCTTCAAACTCTTGACCCGACCCAGTTTGTCTTCATTAAGGGTAGATCTTGCCTGGTAAACCTGGTGAACTTCTTCGAGAATGTCACCAAGGCCCTGGATGAAGGCAAAACAGTTCACATTGCCTATCTCGACCTAGCCAAGGATTTAACACAATCACTCAGGCATCATTGAAAAACTCACCCAGCTGGTGATTAACCCTTATGTTACTAGGTGAATTTCCAACTGGCTCACAAGTAGAACATATATAGTCAAAATTGGGAATGCCAACTCTACTAGCAGACCTGTTACCAGTGTTCCACAGGGATATGTGCTAGGCCCCCTACTGTTTGGTATTCACCTTTCAGAAGTCCAGGTGAAAATAGATGGCCTATGGTTTACCAAGTTTGCTGATGATTGCAAACTGGGTGCAATCATTGCATCCCTCAAAGATTTCAACATACTACAAAATGGGCTTACACAGACAAATGATCAGTGTCAAAGTCATGGACATAAACTAAATGTAAAAAAAAAAATGCATTTGCATTCCCTGCAGCAAAGGAGAAACACCTACTAATTACAGCATTAAAAATATCCCCCTAAGTTTAAACCCAGTGGTTTAAAGTTTAGGAACTCAGGTTGATAGCAGCCTTAATTTTGATCATCAGGTGTCCACAGTAGTAAAGAAGGCCCTCTATGTTGCACACCTCATAAGCACGGGTGTAGTATCCAAAGCTAAGTAGGATATAACCCCCCTATACCCGGCTCTCATCAGTCCAGTAATAGAGTGCAATGCTCCATTCTGTATGCACCTTACCAGACATCTGCAGCAACTGGAGAGACCTCAGAGGTTTCTCACCAAGAAAATTCAGGGCCTACAACACATAACCCACATGGACAGATTGAAGGCCCTATCACTTTACTGAGTTATCGTATAGACTGCTTAGAGGTGACATGTACATGGCCTACACAGCAGTCTCAGAACCTGTCTTGATGAAGCTGCTGCACATCTGCAAATTCAATGGGACAAGATTAATTTGCTTTAGGGATCTTAAGCTAGCCTGCAATATTAACAGGACATGCTGGACAGACAAATATGTCTCCCAGAGGTTGCCAGTCCTGTAGAACAAATTACTAATTCATGTAAAATAGAACTCCTCAATGACTCAATTTAAGTGTAACCTGGACAATTAAAAGGGAAACCATAAATTTACACAGGGGGTTTCACCTACATCCCTCTTAGACAGGGGCAGCTGGTGCTGATCTTAGATTGACTTGCAAACATAGAGGTTTACTATTTAAATCCTGTGGTGCAAGTGGTTGAACAACATGTCTCTTTTGACTACCACACTGCCACTGTGGCCAGAAAGTCCTTGGCATATCTCATTACTAACGGTTTTGCATCCCGGAAGAAAGAGGTCATTGTCTTCCCTCTAATCTTCCCTCATTATGCTAATCATCGAGTACAATGCCCCATTTGGCATGTACCTCACTAAACACCTACAACAACTGGAGAGGCTGCAAAAATACCTCACAAAGAGGATCCTAGGCCTTAAACACATGTCCTATATGGACAGACTCAAACAACTCCAACTACTCTCTGTCTCATATCACCTACTTAGAGGCGATCTCTGCTTGACTTACAAAGCCATGTATGACCCAGCTCTGTTAAAAATGCTACATCTAAAGAAATCCCAATCCCTCCACACCACATGCTCCAGAGACCTCAACCTCATTACCACAATCAACAGAACATGCTGGAGGGACAGGTTCATAACCTAGAGACTGCCCATGCTATGGAATAGACTTTCCATACATGTCAAACAGAGCACCTCACTGGCCCTCTTCAAGAAAAATCTTGATGAGTGGATGGGAAATAGAAAATTCACCCCGGGGATCATTCCAGTGGCTCTACTCGACAGAGGCACTGGAAACTAAGGTCGGGTGGCACAATGCCAGGGTAATCCTATGGGCTTGGCTTGTAAAGGCACCAGATCCATTAGCCTAGTACACACCTATAAACCTATGAACCTATGTGGTAGAAAGGCACTTTTCAAAGAGGCACAATGCCGAACCGGACTACTGTGAATTCACATTCACAAATGTGCAGTGTAATTCAGTAGTCTGAGTTTGTTATTGTGAGTGGAGATTGTGGTACAGTGAAGAACAGGGAATTTACCCTTTTCCTCATTGTAGTGTGATCTCGGAGTTGGTATATATAATTTGTAGGGGGTGTGGGGGGCGCAGGGGTGTTTGCCCCCTGCAAAACAATAAAAACCATGTACAGTTGAGTTGATAGTCTAACGGTAAGTTATGTGCATACACCTAAAGCTATGCCGAATTATGTTGAATGCGGAAGCCGGTGAACTGGCTGTCGATACTGTGTAGGCACTGGGATTATGGTTCCGATGTTATATGCCGCTTAATTGATCACATGAAGAAAGTGCTTTCTGCATTTCATTAGTAAACCAAACATAGACTATATATCTTGGTCCATAAGGGAACAAGGGAATAACATGTTTGTAGAGGCCTTAGGACCAATGGCCTAGTAACCTCCTATGATCCTTTGTTGCTGTGACAGATCCACAACACTACACATTCCCTGTTTTTGGAATAAACTCCCTTTATATGCCAACACTCTAGCTACTTTCCGAACAAGACTTAATGATGGATGAGAGACCATAAATTCTTGTCCAGAGTATGTAGAAATTATTTTATTACTAAGCTTAAACAATATACTTTCATAAATAAGGGGTGCTGTGGCTAAGTATCTTGACTGACTTTCATCCATAAGCGTTGTATGAAACTTATTAAGCTACAAAAATATGAAATAAATTCTTATAGAGTGTTTTCAGAATTAAATTTGTTGTAGTGGGAGAATAGGTGACATACTTTATGTTATCAGAAATAGAGATTGAGAGAGTATACAGAATGAATAATCAGTGAGTTAGAAGTATCACCTGACACAGTAGATGTAGGCCCCATATAAAATATAAAACACACAATAGACAATTAACATAAGGAGGCATACAGACATCAAGCGGCAGAGTACCTGGAGACATATGCTACTCTGGTTAATATTAATTTCTTATCCCATTTCAAAAATATAGTCAAAATTGGCAGTTCATAACATATGAAGGCCACAGCACATGTAAGGATATGTCCTAGATTGTTCTGTTTGTTTACTTCCTGACCATTACATTAGGCTCAGTGTCCAAACTGCTCACTAAGGAATTGGCATATTCCATTGACTGTGAACTGTTAAAACTGATGCTATTTGTGAATTACATATTTAAATTTCTGTTCAACTAGTTATTTAAATTAATGCTTTCAGCACAGAACATGCTCATGACAGACTCTATATCACCAAAAGCCTTTATTGTCTTTACAAGTACACAAGTACAGTTTCAACACACTGTTTGAGTAAGACAGCACCTGTAACAGGACGATATAAAAATGATATGCCAACAGATATGGGCAAATTCAAACCATGATAAGGGTGGCCAGTGTAGCTACTCAGGAAATAGGACTGTTTCTTTGACACAGTTGTAGCAATTGGTATGGAGCTTTATTGCTTTTCTTTCTTGTACTCTAATAAAGCTTTCATGACAACTAATGTGAAAGTGTTATAGCTGGGCAATGGGAATCTTGCCTAGTTAAAACTCTGTGAAATGCACTGCAGTTTATTATTTTCCATAATGCACTCTGTAGTAATAATCAATTAGCTGAGTCATTCTGTGTTTGACTTAAAATACTGAAGAAAACAGTAAAAAAAACCCCAAAACAAATAAAGAAATAAAAATGGTCAGTTGGCAAAGGGCCACTTCCATGTAATTCTAAGTTTATATTATATATAGATTTTTTTTTTACTGCTTCTGTCAAAATCATCATAAAAATAAATCACTCCATGTGTCACATTCAAATAGAAAATTAAGAAATCACATGATATAAACAAGCCAACCATTAATAAAACATTCAGTATTAGAATATTGAATATTGTGTTAAATGATCAATGTTGTAGAGTCAGCGGTACAGCTGTTAGCACACCTGCCATTGGTGTTGGAAAACAAGAAGGCTATGGGTTCTATTCCCACTCAAGGTAACTGAATAGGTGATATCACAATGCAGCATTATAATGGGGTGCTGTACTACTGCATTCTACATCCTTTGGATGAGACATTAAACTGAGGACCCATCTGTATGAGTATAAAAAACATTACTTACACATTTACAAAATACACATATATACGCATTGCTATTTTTTAACTATTTATCCTTTTTCTTATAACATCCTCATTATTATTCTTCGTGCATAACTGACCCCCACTCCTTCCACCACCATAATCTGATTTCTTGCAATATGTCTGCCAAAAACCATTCCCCACTAAACAAAGTATAATTCAGTCTTTCATTTCAAATAGTTCACATTACATAAGATAAATTATCTACCCTTCTCATATAGTCTTACTTCTTACACTTATAATATCCATACATAATCAAATTCATATCTATATTGTTTATGTCATTAATATTCTTAAAAAAATTATTCACACAACTTTTTCCAGAGTTTCATCACTCATTTTTATTAAAAAAAGATACTCCCCCAGATTCATGAAGCTCGGCGCAAGGCCGGTGTAAGGCTTGCGCCGGCCGTGCGGCATATATATGGAGTAGTAGCGCCATATGCATATTAATGAAGGCGTGCAGCCGCCACAGCCACGTGCATAGGAAATGTGCGCGAGTGCATGGGGCATACCGAAGTTGCGGAGGGAGGCATGTCAATGTCGGTTGTCGATGAGCAACCTAAACTGCTGAATAGTAAAGTCCGCCTGCAGTAATACTTGCACCTATCAGTGTCCGTGGAGACTGAAACGTATACAAAGCATGCAAGATAGTCCCTGCGAACAGAAAAGGAAGAAGCAAACACAAATGCACGATAGGGAACAACAGGTCCCTACCCTTGAACAAATGACAGAAAAAACGCGTGCCCGTGGTCCAACGTAGTGTTTATAGCTATACCATGTGGAAGTGAAACATATCATATGCTAGGGCGCTGCCAGGAGGTACATCCAGCCCAATGGAGAGGGTCACCAGCTGACCCATAATGTGAGGGAGGGTACATAGCTGTGCAGATGTGTCCATAACAAAATACACGAGGAGAAAAGTAGATATATGTAGTGACTGTCATGTCCGAATCATATCCCACAAGGGATGTAATAGTCACATACAAAAGGTATGTCTGTATCCCACATAACAAATGTGATAGGGAATAGAATACACATGTAAATGAATCAGGAGCATAGAAACAGCTACAACAATAAGGACACATGTAGGCCGAAAGGAACAGTATGACCTGTACCATCGACTAAGAATACCATCTGTCCCACTTTGTGAGTGACAGTACCGCTGCGGCCAGATGTGTCCTGACACAAGCATGTAAACATGGCAAATGTGCAGAGATTATAGCACATAATTATCCCTCAGACTTCATGTAATAGTGGAAGTAAACAGTTGTTCTCCATACGTATAGTACATAAATGTCATAAGAAAAAGAATAAGCCACTGAAAAGCTACAAGACTAAAGCTTAGATATAGGCAAGAGTTGTAAGTTCTATCTGCCGAACTGACCATGGGTATGTGTCGGCGTGGAAAATGTGTTGTGTCCACCGCAAATGTTACATTGTGGCCAATTGAAAAGGTGGAAACAGTACCGTAGACTGTGAGGAGGCATTGTCCACAACAGTCGGATATGTGGAAGGAATAGCATGGACACCGGAAAAGGTGCCATCCCCCCAATGAGTACAACAGGTGTGCAAATCCCGGGAGTCATCGGTAGAAGCCAAACTAGTATGTGACACAGCCGAATGGGTAGTACCAGGGTATACCAACTAAGTAACGAAAGTGAAGTATGGGCATGTACCTATGTGTGTGAGGTATAGCACGTGGGAAGCAAACATGGCAGGGTAGTCCACACAACCATAAAGGTACCCGACACCTATAGGGCAGTCAATGTGCTACTCTGGCCATGTCATGGCCCAACAACAAAAGTAGTGAGCTATCGGATGTGAGTAATTTGCATGTGAGGGGTGGATGGGTAATGGTAAAACCTGCAAAGGCGACACTGTGTCATATGCAGAAAAGGTGAACCAGAGGTATAGGAGGGGGCAGCGGGTGAAGTGGACATAAACACAGACACATGGAGAAACAGCTGCAAGACGAGCAGACAGGCCATAGTGTAGAACACAATCTCACAAACATATGTATCATGTAAATGTGCGATCAAAATGTATAGATATGTCACCGTCACATACCCACAGGTTGCTCCTGATGGAACTGGCCATAACAAATGCAACTCACCTGGCTGCATAATGGGCTACCCAGCATACCCTCCACATCACACAACCCAGCCCCGTAACAGAACGTCCACCAAATCCACCCATACGTGGCCCACAGGTCCGTTGCAGGCACAGCTACACATACCGACCCCTGCGCATATGTAGTAGGTATTGTCACCCTAGGCAGTGTCAGGATAGCAAACCATGTATTCCCTGCATGTTAAACCCCCTGCACATTTTCATAAAGCCAAAATACATTTCGATATCGTTTCTGTGTGGAATGGTCCAATTTCTGGAATATCCCTTACGGGATAAGTAACCTGTGTAAATAGTAGAACGGGTATGACGACAAGATGTGCAATCCTGTACATATCTGGACACAAGTCAGAACGTGAAGTACAGGTCCAAGACACTGTCCAGACCTGAGTGGTCATGCATAACCCAGTACCCAGGATAAAACACCTTCCCGTGACGCATGTGTCCCCACACAAATATGCGGGAGAATATATCGCACACTCACATAGTGGCAAACGGCAGAAGGGTGAGGAAGACACCCGACATTAAAAGGAGAACCCTGATGAAGTGCGAGGGATACCTAATGTGTGCCGGCATCACCGACCATACCAGACCAGTGTGAGTTAGATATCTGGACAGAGCCGTGACTAGAAGTGAGACAAAGGTACAACAGCAGGTACAATATGCAAAGATAGCTGTTAGAAGTTATTCATGTATGTGCAGTCTGAGTACACGGGAAGTCCACTGGGTGAAGAAGTGCCCAGTAACAGCGGAGGCCTGGGTAGAAAA
The DNA here is from genome assembly GCF_019279795.1 of Protopterus annectens. Taxonomy (NCBI): domain Eukaryota; kingdom Metazoa; phylum Chordata; order Ceratodontiformes; family Protopteridae; genus Protopterus; species Protopterus annectens. Next base: position 828,099,574 of record NC_056732.1, read on the forward strand.
GCCCCACAAGCAATACAAGGAAATAAAGGCTACATAATGTTAAAGGTAAAATACAAGAGTAAAAGGCATACAGTCAGGAAATACACATGCATAACATGTGCATAATAAGACCAGAGTTTGTAGTGGTAATACAGACATGTACAACAATGACATACTGGGAGTCAAGTGAGTGTCAGCTAAGTCTGGTTAAGCTGGAGGGTAGACAGGAGCAGGAGTATGGAGAGCTCAGAGGAGTGAGATCCGTAGAATGTATAACAGGTGCAAGCAGGAATATATCCATGTGGATGGATAAACATAGATATATCATAGAATGACAGTTTGCACAATGGCATTAATGTCCGGAGTATGAAGTCTGAAACTCAACTGTCTGCCAGCACGTCCCGACATCTGTCCCTAATGCCGAGCTACTGCTGTGCCAGAACACAACAGCGTATTACAGAGGTTCGTACCATATCACTCAACTGTCCAGATATTCACAGAATGACCTGAGTGTTGGCTCATAGTGTTGTGTGCCTCCGACAACCTGCATCTGTCCGGTAAATAGGTGTGGATTGACGTCACAAAATAATGAGCATTAAGTATAGCACTCCACGTCCCGCAGAAGAGTCATGACAATGCAAAACCTAGTATTCTATCAACGTTATAAGCTTGTAAGGAAACTAGTTAAAATGTGTCCCTCTTACTCTCCCCATCATGTAGGGTTTGCGCAGATTTGTTGCTCAAAGAGGTTGAGAGGTATGGTCCGTACATATGTACAGTAACAAGCCATGACATTTGTGGAATGTACAACTGCATACCTGTAGTCACAACATGTCCCAGAAAATAATCCCCGTATGAATGAATACAGGTAATAGTCAAATGTGAATGGGAACCCCCCCCTCACCGTGGAGTATGGACCGTAACAACCCCACCCATAATATGTACGGCCAACAGAATAAGCTCCTGATAGGTGCCCAAACATGTGTCTATAAATACAGGTAAAATGTTCATAATCGGGAGATGCTCCCTGTCCACATGCTTCATCTGACATTTGAACTCGGCCAGGGAAGTTCCGTTCACCAGGCTGACAAGCCCATACCCAGATCACTACATGAACACCCTGACAATCAGAAACGTGTATGTGATACGACTATATGCCCTAGTGTTCTGCATATCCTCGGAGTGATTAACAATGCAGCTGGGGTCCACAGCAGTAGACAATACGGAATGTGTAATATGTAGTACCACGTTTCCCACAGCAGGGGAATGGATGCCTGTGTTGTAAGTGAAGCGGTGAGGCATATGTTGATGTAGCTAAGTACTATGGGTATGCATATCAATGAGGCGGAACAGCAACAGAATACTGTTTCCGGCATCCGTCCAACATGAATGCAGTCCGGGTTGACCTACAACCACTGCAGATATCCCTGTAAAGTGTAATGAATGCGTTCGTGCTGTACACACAGTTAAATACATAAAGGTGAATCATGTGTTTCACACCAGTCTGTAAACCGGGCTACAGATGAGTAAGTGTTACGGTCAGACGTATGAAAGGCCACGCAAGCAGACATTTATTAAACAGATGTAACCCACAACATGTAAATGCAAGTGCGCCTGTGCGTGTGTGATCAGCTCACAGCATAGTAAATGAATGCTGTTTCCCCCACGTTAGATATACATGGCTCAAACCTGTTAACCCCGTAAAGTATGAAACCAGACAAAGGCATGCAAACTACTGGTACAAATAGGGACAAACCCCAGATATGTGCCAGAACAAACATAGAAAGTGGATAGAATAACGGGTGTGTCAGTAGCATGGATTCTCTGAAGGGTATGCAGTCGTAACCTGAACTGCTTGCCAGTATTTTCCAACATAAGTCTTAAATGAAATGCCACTACATTGCCAGATAGACACAAGTTTATGCAAAACACACCGAAGATAAAGAGGCAACCAGCTGTACACTCTGCGACAATCTGTACAGTGGAAAGGTATGGTATGGATATAGATATATGTGTATACGGGTCACCTTTAAAATCTCGAACTCGCGTTTGCCCGAAACGGAATCCGACGGGATGAGAATACCGAAAATGCAGATGACCGAAAATGTGAGAACCCGACGGACTCGGTAAGTGTGCGATCGAGTGAGGGATTTAGTGTTAGGGAGCGGACAGGTAAGTGTGTGATAGTGAGGGACTGTGGGCTAGGGGTGGGATAAGTGAGTTAGGGTTAGGGTGCAGGTAGGGTGTGTGTGCGATGGTGAGGGACTGTGGGTTAGGGGTGGGTTAAGTGAGTTAGGGTTAGGGTGCAGGTAGGGTAAGTGTGCGGTAGTGTCGGACCTTAGGGTTAGGGTTTGGGTTAGGGATAGTGCATATGTTATGTAGTGTACTGTGTTGTTTACGTGTAGTGTGTTGGTGTAATGGTTTTCGGTGTTTTGCATTGTCGGCGTTTTATGTTTTCGGTCTTTTCGTTTCGGTCATTAGTGTGTCGGGCAAACGCGGTTTCAAGGTTTTAAAGGTGATCCGTGTATACACATAATCCACAGACGTAAACCATAGCAAATTATGAAATGAGGATTGTACATGTATATATGTATACACAACAAACATATGTCCCGTACATATGTACATAAATAGGCCACATTATAGCTAATATGGGTAGACAAACAGACATGCACGAAAGGTGAATAAACCGCTGCCTTCCAAACCATTGGCCAGAAAGTGACAGTCCAGCAAGTTCTACACTTTAAACATGCATATAGGTGTCCATTGCAGGACCCCAAAAATTGATCCATACGTAGTGTTAACCGACATTGACACAAAATAAGTGACCTCAGCAAATACGATATAGCTGTACATGCAACAGTAGCAGGTGCAAGGGTAATGACACATGTGTCGATAGAATGTATGATGTACGAACTGATATCCGGAGAGTGGGGAGTGCATATAAGTGTCTCCACACTTCAGTACCGCTCACATTAAACATGTGTAATGGGTACTGTGGAGGGGTGTCAGGTATGGGAATCATGGATGCAGAAATGGGCCTAGGTGTTGTTTGGCAGAGATTTCATAGGCCCGCCCCGTGGGAGTGATGTGGGTATAGCACACACCTATATTCTCAATAATGGGGCAAACCATCCACTGGATATTGCGTAAACCATTTTGGGAATATGTAGGGCCCTATATCAGTGTCATGTAGGCGATTATCATGGATGGACATGCGTACAACCAAGATGGTAACCATAACTGGCAAACTGTTAGAATAAGACAGCTGCACTAAGGCATAGTACATGAAATACAAATAGGGACTATATTAGATATACCCCAGACAATGCCAGAACGTTGACAGAATACTGGCATAGCCAGGAATACGAATGTTATGAGTGTTACTAATCATGACATAGAAATGTCAGTCACTATTATCTAACCGCACAGTTCGTAATGCCTTGCCAGTAATTTACCAGAAAGGCACATTACTATGACAAATGTAACAAAAGCAAAGGTCAAACGTCAGGGCGTTTACCCATAATGTCTACAGGTTAGGGGTATGAAGGTAACCTGTCCAAAATACATGTACAGAACTAGTGATACTAGGTGGACAGGTGAGAAGAAAGACATCAGGACAAATGACAAAACATGTACAAGTCATACGCATGTACTCCGACAAATGTGAATGACAACGTATGCCCTGTGAAAGTCAATGTGGAAGGTTAATAGACTCAAAAGAAATGTGTCCCTCAGGGTGTCATGCAGTGTCACCATTACAATGTCCAGTCCCCCATACTCGTACGTGAGCTCTGCCACTGACGGAAAGCACAAATACCGGCGTACACATATGGTACATGCTAGACTAATTAGTGTGGATAAGCAGCTGTTGGCCTGTGTGAGGAATACAACCCTCTGGGTGGGTGTGTCCTGCAATATAAATGTAATGACATGTGGCCTGTGATGCTGCCATACAGTGTGTGTATTGGTGTCAGAAAGTTGATATCTTGTATCAGACACATACTCCGCAACTGTACAGATTTACGCAGAATGTGCAGAGTTCTGCCTCATATGTTTGGTGTGTTCCACGTAACATCAGTACCATTCTGGCAAATTCCTGATAACTAAAGTCATGAAATAATGACAAACATGTGAGTTTAAGACACCAAATCCATCAGAAAAGTCATACTAATGCAAAACCTATTATTGTGTCAACTATCTACGTTTGTAAGAGCAATATGTCAATACTGCCCCTATGTGTCCCACAATCAGTTAAGGCTTTGTCCAGATGTTTGCTCTAGGAGGTGGAGTGGTATGATCAGAAACAGATACATGTGTGAGGAAACAGCAATATCGACTGCAAGATAACGCAGAAGGTATGAAAAGCGCTGCAGTAGGATGTTCAGTACTGTCCGCAGGTATGTGCTGACATGTCAAATGACACAGCAGTCTACATGAAGTACCTATAGGGCTGTCACCTTTACAAATGATGATAGTGGGACATACCCACAGCCATGCACACAGCACAAATAGACATACACACAGCAAAACTAGGCCATGATACATGAAGCCTCCGGCGTGTATGAGTAGAGTGAGAGTACAGCAAGGATAGATGTCTGCCAAGCTATACAGCAAATGCCTGTAAGGACGTGTAACACCGCCCGTAACACGGACGTTGCATGGACAATGTTGGGATTTGCAACATACCCCATTGGTATGTGAAAGCTATGCAAATATGCGATACATGAAACAGTCAGCTGTCCATGCAAGAGCAGAGTTATGGGCAGAAAATAGAAATATATATATATATATATATATATATATATATATATATATATATATACATATATATATATAGAGAGAGAGAGAGATACAGACATACACACACACACACACACACACACACACACACACACACACACACACACACACACATGTGGCAGGGTTGTGAGCAGAATACGAACGTAACCATTGTACCACACAACAGCATTACGCAGAGACAGAACGTGCAACCGTGAGTAGTAGATCACGGAAATCACACAGGCATACGTCTAGCCTGTAGACAGCGGCATCAAAGGCAAAGACGCCGCACAGATGTTATGGTGAGTGAATACTGTAAAAGCAATGTACTGTTGTCATGCACGTGGAAACACACACACACACTTGGCAGGGCTGGGAATCTAACTTACACATAACTACCCTATCACACTACAGCATGACGCATTTACAAAACGCGCTACCGAGATTACTAAACACAGCAGACCCACAGGCATTCTTCTAGGTGCGTGTCAACATCTGCAAAGGCAAAGATGTCAGCAGGATATATCTGTGGTGCGAAGCGTCTAAAAGCATAACCTGAGTCCCCAGGTGGACGGGAGCATGCACACACACACACACACACACACACACACACACACACACACACACACACACACACACACACACACACACACACACATACTTGGCAGGGCTGGGAATCGAACTTACACCTAACTACCCTATCACACTACAGCATGACGCAATTACAGAATGCGCTACCGAGATTACTAAACACAGCAGACCCACAGGCATTCTTCTAGGTGCGTGTCAACATCTGCAAAGGCAAAGACGTCAGCAGGATATATCTGTGGTGCGAAGCGTCTAAAAGCATAACCTGAGTCCCCAGGCGGACGGGAGCATACACACACACACACACACTTGGCAGGGCTGGGAATCGAATTTACACCTAACTACCCTATCACACTACAGCATGATGCATTTACAGAACGCGCTACCAAGATTACTAAACACAGCAGACCCACAGGCATTCTTCTAGGTGCGTGTCAACATCTGCAAAGGCAAAGACGTCAGCAGGATATATCTGTGGTGTGAAGCATCTAAAAGCATAACCTGAGTCCCCAGGTGGACGGGAGCATGCACACACACACACACACACACACACACACACACACACACACACACACACACACACACACACACACACATACTTGGCAGGGCTGGGAATCGAACTTACACCTAACTACCCTATCACACTACAGCATGACGCATTTACAGAATGCGCTACCGAGATTACTAAACACAGCAGACCCACAGGCATTCTTCTAGGTGCATGTCAACATCTGCAAAGGCAAAGACATCAGCAGGATATATCTGTGGTGCGAAGCGTCTAAAAGCATAACCTGAGTCCCCAGGCAGACGGGCGCATACACACACACACACACACTTGGCAGGGCTGGGAATCGAATTTACACCTAACTACCCTATCACACTACAGCATGATACATTTACAGAACGCGCTACCGAGATTACTAAACACAGCAGACCCACAGGCATTCTTCTAGGTGCTTGTCAACATCCACAAAGGCAAAGACGTCAGCAGGATATATCTGTGGTGCGAAGCATCTAAAAACATAACCTAAGTCCCCAGGCGGACGGGAGCATACACACACACACACACACACACACACACACACACACACTTGGCAGGGCTGGGAATCGAACTTACACCTAACTACCCTATCACACTACAGCATGACGCATTTACAGAATGCGCTACCGAGATTACTAAACACAGCAGACCCACAGGCATTCTTCTAGGTGCGTGTCAACATCCGCAAAGGCAAAGACGTCAGCAGGATATATCTGTGGTGCGAAGCGTCTAAAAGCATAACCTGAGTCCCCAGGCGGACGGGAGCATACACACACACACACACACACACACACACACACACACACACACACACTTGGCAGGGCTGGGAATCGAACTTACACCTAACTACCCTATCACACTACAGCATGACGCCTTTACAGAATGCGCTACCAAGATTACTAAACACAGCAGACCCACAGGCATTCTTCTAGGTGCGTGTCAACATCCGCAAAGGCAAAGACGTCAGCAGGATATATCTGTGGTGCGAAGCGTCTAAAAGCATAACCTGAGTCCCCAGGCGGACAGGAACATACACACACACACACACTTGGCAGGGCTAGGAATCGAACTTACACCTAACTACCCTATCACACTACAGCATGACGCATTTACAGAACGCGCTACTGAGATTACTAAACACAGCAGACCCACAGGTATTCTTCTAGGTGCGTGTCAACATCTGCAAAGGCAAAGACGTCAGCAGGATATATCTGTGGTGCGAAGCATCTAAAAGCATAACCTGAGTCCCCAGGTGGACGGGAGCATGCACACACACACACACACACACACACACACACACACACACACACACACACACACACACACACACACACACACAGACACACACACTTGGCAGGGCTGGGAATCGAACTTACACCTAACTACCCTATCACACTATAGCATGACGCATTTACAGAATGCGCTACCGAGATTACTAAACACAGCAGTCCCACAATCATTCTTCTAGGCGTGTGTCAACATCCGCAAATGCCAGGACACCGGCAGGGATTGTATAGAGAGTGTACGATCAGACATAGTACTGTCCCACGGTAGATGTATACAACCACACGGCAGTGGTGTACTCGGGGCAACTATACATGTATGGAGCACTACAACAACAACACATAGACACAGTATGCACCACAGACAGTACACCCTTCCAGATAGTCACCCAGTGTGTACTCGGTAGGCATCCATCCTGACGTTGAAGATGGACATCCGTTGCCTGGATGACCACCATGGCAATACAGGATGTCAACGGCCATGCTCATGCACAGAGGGACATCACCGACACAAGGTGTCACTGGCCATGGCTGCACACCTGGTAATATACGTCAGTTCGGACTGTACTGTGTGTCGATCTGCACAACAGCGTACTGGGCATGCTCACACACTTAGCTGTTGCAAAGGGCTGTCTTGCATGCAGATGGAGTGTAAACATGGAAGGTCTCAGTTTGGACTGTACTGTGTGTCCGAGTGTAAACATGGAGGGTCTCAGTTTGGACTGTACCATGTGTCCATCTACACAACTGCGTACATGGACTGTACTGTGTGTCCATCTACACAACAGCATACTGGGCATGCTCACACACTTAGCTGTTGCAAAGGGCTGTCTTGCATGCAGATGGAGTGTAAACACGGAAGGTCTCAGTTTGGACTGTACCGTGTGTCCATCTACACAACTGTGTACATGGACTGTACTGTGTGTCCATCTACACAACAGCATACTGGGCATGCTCACACACTTAGCTGTTGCAAAGGGCCGTCTTGCATGCAGATGGAGTATAAACATGGAAGGTCTCAGTTTGGCCTGTACCATGTGTCCATCTACACAACTGCAGACATGGACTGTACTGTGTGTCCATCTACACAACAGCATACTGGGCATGCTCACACACGTAGCTGTTGCAAAGGGCCGTCTTGCATGCAGATGGAGTGTAAACACGGAAGGTCTCAGTTTGGACTGTACCGTGTGTCCATCTACACAACTGCGTACATGGACTGTACTGTGTGTCCATCTACACAACAGCATACTGGGCATGCTCACACACTTAGCTGTTGCAAAGGCCTGTCATGCATGCAGATGGAGTATACACACAGAAGGGCACAGTAAGGTATAACTGTCCTCATGCACAGGGCGGTCACACATGCAGTGACCTGTACACACACAGCTGCCATCACAGCTGTCACAGGTGCAGGTCACACACGTACACACTGCAGTGTACACTGTAGCTGTCAAGTCAGCACCATGTCATCGGTGCAGCACTACACAGCCTTACAGTACCACAACACCATGTGACACATGACCACTGGGCTGTACAGAGGTGTACACCAGCTGTGCAGAGTACACATGTACCAACAGGGATCCAACAGGTGTTATGCATTGCAATGATACCAGTATACATGAACAGGTCGGCTCAAGACATACCACGGCCCTTACACAGCTGTGACACCTGACTGTTGCTGTACACCAATGAACACATGTCTGGATATGTCATACATGTGATTGTGTGGATGTGTGCATGGACTGCACACACAACACATACATACATAGCCTTTGATGTACCTTGTGCATAACAGTGGCCTAATCAATGCTACACACGTGAATGGAAGGTGGGTCCATGTCTGTTGAATGCTCACACTTATACTGGTCTCCTGTGACACCCGTGATATCATACCACAGTCCATGTGTTATGTATGTCAACACACATGTCTAACAATAGCAATGCATACAAACATGGCAACAGGAGACACATGTGACATCTGTACTGTGCATGCAGCAACCATGCATGTGCAGTGGCCGATGTCCGTAACATAGTTGCACCTAACTACGACATGCAGTCGCAATGCAGACCCATCATTGACACCTGTATATGGTGACATACAAACAGCACGTATGGAGGGATGTGTGTACATAACGTGGTGAACCACCTGTGTAGATGTATGTGTGCAGGGGGTGGCTCACAGTTGTGTCACACACCATCCTATCATGCCATGTGCAAACAGTACGCTTTGTCGCTGTTACATGACGGTGCTGACATAATGCATACACAGCGGTCAGGTGTTACCAACTATATGTCACATGGCACCTGTAACACCTACAACCTCCCGTGTGCATATAGCAGCACATTTGCCAGATATAGCGTTGGTACACATAATGCAATCAATACCGCTGCATGTCTATCAAACATGTCAGCATATGGCAGGTGTATCATTCCCAGCACTGCCATGTGTGTCTGACTGTGTGACCAGAGATGCCACATATCACGGGGAATATGTCCCAGTTGTTACACATCCCTGTACACCGTTGTAGAGATCTGTACATACGTCAGTGTGGGAAGCATGACGTCGGCCGGTGTGGTGCATCACACACGTCGGCTGTCCGTATACACATGTGTGGTCACCACAGTGTGTGTGTGTCTGTATGTATGTCTGGTGCTTGGTGTGAGGGTGTATGCTAATATACGGTGAGAAATGATCACTAACCCCACGTGGTGACTAACCCGTAACGGTGATGCAGTGCACTACCCTGTTGATGCCATAGGTCCCAGCCATACTGGCTACGTGTGCATGTTCCTTCTCTGTGACACGTCGTGTGGGTGCATAGTACTGTGAGTGTGATGACCACATAGACAAGGGTCCCCACCTGCACACTATGGTGTGTGCATTATAGTGGTGTACACCCCATGAATGTGGCCATGTTCCCGTACTGTTACAGGGTCCTACTGCTGCACAGTGTGGCCTCCAGCTACCAAGTGACACCTCACATCATCATTGGCCAGACCGCTGTGTACAACCACTGCACCATGTCACAATACCTGTAATGTGTCCTGCTATGTATGTCACATCTCTGTCCAGTGTAGCCTGTGGCACTGACCACATGCGTCAGGTGCAGTATATGTGCGGACATCTGTGTCATGTTGGTGTTTCCAACTGTCAGGTTGAGGGTACATGTAGCATGCTGATATTGCCAGACGTGCCTGTGAGTAATCCACAGTTACACATGGGGGACTGCAAACACTGCTACCTGTAGGCACATGCAAGTACACCATAGGAGGGAACCAGGGTATCACAACCAACATGGTGCTACAGATGTAACCGAGACACATACCGTGAACACATCACAATGCATGCTGTACTACATGGTATGACCGGTGCATGTCGACAGTACACAACCTATGTCACATACACATCTCTCCGTATTCACACACAACCACTGCAACATACACATCCCTCACTATGCATACACAGGTAATATTACATACACCTCTCACTATTCTGTTCACCCTGTGCATCAGAATATTCGTGCATAACCCTGCACCGATGGTGTGGATGACAGGGATGCGGCACAGGCTTCATCATATGCACAGGGTGACATGTTTGCCAGGGGCATAGGCTGCACCAATGGATAACATCATGTGTGTGTGTGTAAGGGCCGGTGAGTTGATTGGACATGTCTGTTCAGAATGCATGTGGATGTTGTTGAGCCCTACAGTTGTGTTTGCTGTGTGCATGTATGTGTGTACACAGTTCTGCCATTTGTGAGGCCTACACAGGGTATAATTGACAGCCCCAGATTGTACAGAGCAGGTTGTACAGCTCACTGTGTCCGTCCATGGCCACGTGACCTGTGCCTGCCTGGGGTTGCACGGGCACTACAAGGTGGAGGTACAGAGTGGCTACTGTCCGACGACACATGTCCGCTGGAACCATGTCCCCACTGAGAACGTCCAGGGCCACGTCCACGTGGCCTGCTGTGTCCTGGTGTTGACAGCGCAGCACCAGCTGCACTGCTACTGCTACCGGCACTATAGGAGCGGGCATGTGAGGTGGCACGCTTACGTCGACCTACACTAGGTGGTGTTGCTGGCCTATGATCACATGGCCTACGCCTCACTCCTACCAGATGTTCCAGCACAGACAGCTCCCGCTCGCGGATTGCCATGCCTCGGTCAAGGATTCCGACCATTTCACCTAATCGCCTATCCAGAACATCAGCAATCTGCTGTTGAGCATTTGCCAATGCCTGGATGTTGTCATTTAGGGTATGGATAGCAGCCCTCTGCAGCCTCTGCCCTTCTCTGTTCTGCCATTCAGCACATGCCTGTGCTGCCATTACAGTCTGGAACATGCGTCTGGTGATACCAGCTGCTGCGCTCTGTCCTGCAGGTGCATGTCTGCCAGAGGTCCTTCTATGAGCAGCACCGGCCACATGCCTGTGTGGCACATCTGCAGTCATTACACTGACACCATGGTGTGTAGACACACCTTCTGTAGCCACCACACGTTCCTGTTCCACGCTAACAGACGCTAACTGTCCTTCCTCTATGGCCACTGGTGATGCGGTATGTGTTGGCAGCAGAACTGTGTGTGGGGAAGAGGGGGACATAGCTGTGATGGTAACCATTGGCACAGATTCAGCCCCTGACAACCCTGCCTGTACCTCATGCATATGTTCATCACCGCTAGTATCTGTGGGGACACTAACATCCGATGGACCGCAGGAGGGTGACGCACCTACATCACCTGTGAATGCAAAGAAATACTGTAAAGTACAATAGACACACACAGGCACACACAGACACACACAGACACACAGACACACACAGACACACACAGACACACAGACACACAGACACACAAACACAAACACAGACACACAAACACAGACACACAGACACAGACACACAGACACAGACACACAGACACACACAAACACAGACACACACACAGACACAGACACACACACACAGACACAGACACACACACACAAACACAGACACACACAAACACAGACACACACACACACGCACACACACACACAGACACACACACACAAACACAGACACACACACACACAAACACAGACACACACAGACACACCATGCATGTGATTTGTCAGATGGCATGCAGTATGCCTGCGATACAGCAGAGGGCATGCAGCTCAGACATTAATAGTGTTAGTAAGCATATCTCCCTGGGGTGCACACTACAGCAAGCAGGTGTCATATCAGTAGCCATGCAGTTCACACAATCATGGTAGTATGCATGCATCCCCGTGATACACCATGTGGCCCAGAACAGGACAACAGTACACATGGCTGACGTGACCTTGTCATGTAATCTGCTGACATGTGCATTAACATGCATACATGTCTGACACAATGGTGTCCTGACACATGTACAGCATCATAATGGGCTTCACATTGCAGTGTTGTGTGTATGCCCTACAGATAGAATGCATGTTTAGCAAATGTGCATGAGCATGGGAGGGTAGTGTGAGCCGTCTACATTGCTATACAGTGTGAAGTACAGACACTGTGCCATTGCATGGCATCATGAGGCATCTATGTTGCTGTAGAATGCATAATATGTACACATTGCATAGCCATAACTGCAATACAGTCGTGATGTTCAACAGATCGTATATGGTAGACTTCAGTGACACCTCCAGTAGCTGTGCACAGGCTTTTAGGTTGTCCATTGTACCACATCCACTGTATAATCGGTCAACTAAGGCTATAATTGGACCATGTGTGGACAATGTGCAACAGGGTGTATACACATCCCATGTACTGTGTGGCTACATGTCTCTGGCCATCCCCATGGCCATGTGTGCACATGTGTTGGCCAATTGTGTGTGATGGCCATCTATCTCACATGTCTGTGTTGTCCCATATGACATACACCTATAGATGTCAGATATGTCACAATCCACAGGGCTATGCAGACAACGGGTTGTATGTTTGGTATGTGGGGTATAGGTCATGCGATAGTGTGACAATATTTCAGACAGAACACTACATGTCTGGGACATGTCAGGTGGCACATCACAATGTGTGCACCCAGTGCAGGGGCATATGACACAATGGTGACACCTGTGGGCTGCCCATATCACAGCTCACTGTGTGGTACTGTGTGCGTACCACACATGTTGTTCCAATGCATACTACATATGCCTCCAGTGTAGAACACCTCCACCGTTGTATGCACAGCTGACCACACATGTCGCAATGACAAGTACTGTGGTTTCAAGTCGGTGTATCATTTTGTTTGTATATATTGCACATGGGTGGCCTGTGTGAATGATGGGTGATGCGACCTGCATATCGTGACTGGAACAAACATCAGGTGTGCAAGTGTTAACTGGCCACATGGCAAATAGATCTACACTGTAACATGCCTGATACTGATGACAGTCTCACCTGCAACGGACTCATGTCTGTGCGGCACGCCAGAGGTACCTGTATATGGGTGACACACCAGTATGAACATTATCCATGACTGTATGACAACCACAGGTTGCACTGTGCATGTGAACACATTCAGCTGTGTAATAGCATATAGTATGCACATGTGTGCATACACAACGTAGCATACTGTAGTATGCAGCATGTGTGTCCACATACCTTGGATATGTTGTTACTTTACATAATGTACAGTGACACATGTAACTACATGGGATATAATAGCCATATGTGCAGTACTGACTTACCAGACAACTCCAGGCTCATTGGTTGGGAGACACCCACCTCCACGATGGCAGCTAGTGTTTCTGGATGCTGTTCCCTGGGTGTCCCCAGACTGGCCAGTAGCTCCTCAGTGTGTGTGAGTGGGGGCTGGGTTGGTGGCCCACCACCTGTTCCACCTTGTTCCCTGGCGATTGCAGTGGCACACTGTTTTGCATGTCGTATCAAGTCCATGCAGTGTCTGCGCACCTGCTGGTAGGTGCGGTTATGGCCACCCACATCGTTCACCCTCCTGCGTAGATCCTGCCACAGGTCATCCCACTGCTGGGCATGCTGTGGCACATGGCTGAACAACAAGTCATAGTTGTCATGGAGCTGTGGGATGAGGACATCATCCTCCTGGTGGCTGTATGCTGGGAGGCGTGTACAGGGCATTATCTGTAAGTCATAATGATGGTAACAGGTCACAGTTTCAGAGATGTACAGAGATACTGCTGCACATACATTTCTATAACATCTACTACATCTGCACAGTTATCTTTGCAAAGCATCATGACACTGACACGACTGACGTGTTTGTGTCACACACATGTCACACCCATTATGCATTGGATATCATCACCATATATGTGTGTCACCTCATTACAGTGTTCATACTCCATGTAAATGCTGTCTTGCTGTGGGCATGTCTATTTGCCTGCACTTGTGTTCTTACCTATCTGCACATGCCTGGATGTGTCCACGGTACTGCTGTTGACCTGGATGCTGTGTATATGTCACATATCAACACTGACACAGCCGTAATGGACTTGAGCAGTGACAATGCACACATACGCATGGACACCTGTACATGCATGTGTTTTGCCATATACATCTACACAGCACTGTACAACTGTTCAACATCCTGCCACTGATCGCCTGTATTGCACATGTGATAGACATGGAACAATGGCTAGTCAGACGACATTCACAGGGATGGTTATCAACCATAGCATGTGCGGGCACGGTTTCCAAGCTGTAACAGACAGCCATTATGCCACCACAAGGTGCATCAGTGCCACATTACTGATCCAGTCAGTTGATAGTACATCTACCATGTGGCCATCACACCATGTATGACTGGGATGACATGTGCAGCTTTGATGGACAGGGTTGCATGGTATGGCGGGAGTATGTCACATATATGGCACAGGGATCTGTCCAGCCTGTGGCGGTCCTAGTATTAGGACGGTGGCTGTCCATGACATATGTCTTATAGATCAGGATATGGACATGTAGCATGTCCATCATCATGGTGTAGCAAATGTCTTTCTGCAAGGTAGACAGCATGCTGCATAGTGGAGGTGAGGATTGTGAAGGCTGGTATCGCACATCCATGCATAGCCATTACCCCTTAAAGGTGGTATGTGATCCAATATTGGTCACCACAGTGCTGTATATGCCTGTCCAGTGATCTCCGTGCTCATGGATGGCACCCTGACATGACATGGGTACCTCATATGACTACCTAAGGGGCCTGGAGACGTCACCAAGTCGGGGGGTGCACTGCACAGCACCATCCCTTACACAGTGTCCATAATGTTGACCACAGCCTAGGTAGTAGTTTATGGGTACAGGGATGTTCACCTAGCGGTGACAATGCTGGTATCATCCATCAGACTGTGCACATATGTCACACACCTCACCCACACAGCCCATTCTGTATGTTGTTCACAACATTGTCACAGCTATACTGATAGGTCATGGCCATTCACAGCCTTACATACACAGATGCCTAACATTTGTCTGTGTGGTATGGGCTACAATGAGGGTGGGGTACAACACATTAACCCTGTTCTACTGTAGCTGGCACTGGTGTGATGTGCACTTGTCACTCTTGCACCTTTTGTAGTTGTGAGTCTGTCAACAGGCCACTGGTGGAACACTCCTGTGACATACAAAGGTATTTGTACTCAAATATCCATGCTGTCTTGTACATCTGTACTGCTAACATCTACAGTGATAATGGTTCATGGACATGCACACCATACTCAGCAGGGTTATAGTGCGGTGCCACCCAAAATGACTGTCATCACCACTTGTGGGTTGATATTATCCAACACCCTATCTGTATTGTATGGTCATGCTAGGCACTTGTTCAGAACTTGTGAGCATGTCATGAGCTACTGATTACTATAGCACCCATTCCACACCATTTCCCACAGGTACACTGGCTGTCCTACGCTTCCCAGCTTGCTTATGGCACAACAGCTGTTGTACACACGTAACGCACATATCCTGTGGGACATGGTTGTATATACAGGCATGTCCAACTGTCACGTACCAGTGCTACTGCCTGTCTATATGAGGGATATGTCGTACATGTGGCAATAGAGCAATTGTCTCATGTACACATTCAATGCTCACCTCCCAACATATGACACTACAGCCTGTGGGGGATGCACTTCTGCAGCCGTGCTGGGGGCATAGCTCTCAAGTGTACCTCATTACGAGAAACGCCTCATTTGGGGTTCTAAAAGGTGCATGTTCCTCAAGGTTCCACATTGAAAGGGTCTGTCACACATTCATTGTTGGAAAGTGTTTACCTGCTAGCCATGGCTAAATAGATGGGAATCATATTAATTCATTAGAATATCTTTTTTATACATAAAACCAGCCTATTTTAGCCATCATATGCCCTTCCTAGTTGAAGCTGTTAGTAAGCCAGTTGTAGGTGTTCCACGTTTTGCCCATTTGTCACACAGTATGAGGGCTAATGTTCCTCATTTTGGGGACAGGAGGTTGACAGCTATGGCTGGGGGTAATGCTGTCACCAACCCTGACTGCACCTGACAGTCATTTGGGGATGTGTAACATTCACAACACACCCTGCCCATCACATAGTCTCACATGATCTATACCACTGGGCACACCTACGAGGACAACTTGTGCAGTACATCTCCATACTCAGTGTAGGCACCAGAGGTAGCCCCCATCATGGAAGTCAACATCACCAGCTTATAGCCCACAGACTCATGTGTGCCCATCACATACAGCCAATAGGGAGTTATAACATTCAAAACACACCAGTCATAGGTGACTCTGTAGGGAGTCACACTGCAGTTCCACACAGCAGGCTACACAAGGCGATAGTCGCTTACATCTTGCTGTTGGGTAACTGCTTCTGCAACATAACCTATGCACCCATGCCACACCTCACCAGGTATGATGTGACTGTCATTCTCCATGTTAGTGTGACTGCCCTGTGATGCCACTTCACAGACTACGTGTGCAGGGACATGCAATAGCTCACCAGTCTTATAGCCCTGAGGGTGTGGGCCAAGCCCTGGGGAGCATTTTGCATTCGTCTGGACACAATACCACTGTACAATGACCAACTGTGTCACTTCAACAGTTGCCTATGCTCCTATTGTCATTCCACAGGCATCTGGTATCTGTCCGCTTTGACTGACCTGGTCAAACACAATGCTGTGGCACAGATAACTTGCACCTGTCAGCCCTGGGAGTACAGCTCACATGTACGGCTCTTGCTGCTTCTATACTGCCTGTCTTGCACAGTTTCCAGTAACTGTCACTGGCAGGATGGGAACTAGCAGGCACGACATGGGGTCATGTGACACAATGCTTGCATCTTCCTCTGTGATGCACGCAGGCAAGGCACACCTTATAATGCACCACTCAAACATCTCTGCAGTGACTGGGACTTGCCTCTAGGCTCTGCAGAGCACACCTGCAATGACAGGTTATAGACAGACCATACCTTTCAGGCACATACCTGGACCGGCATACCCACAGCTGAGGGGTTCCCATATCCCACTATGTTTTGCACACATCCTGGCATGTTACTTAGCACAATGCATCAGAGGTGCTCCACGTGCAACTAACTGTGTCCGGGACCGCTATACACATTGTAACAAGCTACAGAGTCAACATCATACCCCACGGTTAACATACCTTATTTGTTGGTATATTGGACAGTGGGCCTCAGACAGCTACTACTGATGTGTGACTGACACTACCCCACACTTAACTGTGATAGCCACTCATTTACCAACACATCCATGAGTCATAACCTCCGCTAAGCTGGATCAACACATACACACCACCTCCAAGACCTACATTAACCTTGGCATGAACACTACCACCATGTGACTGGTGTTACACACCTGGAGTTATCCCCTCATTGGTGGATTCCGAACATATGCTAATCAACCTTGTTAGCCACATCCCGGCACCACACCCATCACAGCATACACAGTACATGAGTACTACAACACCTACTACAGACGTCTGCTGACAGTGGTTGTTAACGTCATGACACCCGTGCAGATGGACAATGCACATACAAATGCTGACACATACCCCAGTGCACTTCATTAGCATGTACACAACTGCATGGATCATGCTATTCCACACAGAGCCATGATAATACACACCAGATAACAGACGCCACTCTGGTGATCATGTTCCATGGACATATGATGTACAACAACAGGTGTAGGCTGTTGCACAATGGTGTACATTCCCATGTGTGGGGTGGCTCACTGGTCAGCCGTGGTGGGGCCACAGGGTCCCTCATCACATACTCCAAGACTAGCTACGTAAACATGACTGCCACACATTCCGGGGTGTACCACCAGGCATTATGGTGGTATGTCAGTAGTTGATGGCAACACCCACATCTGCTGTCACATACAACAGTCACTCAGGAACATTACAGACCCAGGTGATGTTGGCAACATGCTGGAGGATGGATTCAATGCTAACATTACACCCTCTCACTCACTACAGGGCCAAAATCCATACATAAACATTGTGGTGTCCCTGTGGTCACACCTACACAGTACTGACCTACACTCTATATGTCCTGGGACACTGGCCCCATGTCACCTTCCAACGTCCCAGGCTGTGATGTCCACCAACCTCTGAATGACATGTCTCCCCACTAGGCCACCATATTCAGTAATAGCCTTGTTTCAGACATTGTAGCCCCTGAATGGCACACAGCAGCATTTATCACACTACACACAGGTGGCACCTAATGCACGAGTGGGACTATAGTCCTACACACCTGACTGGACTGTTCTGCATGGCTATGGGGCACATCATCAAGGACGTCATTCACAGAGACATTGTTGGGCTCCCGTCCTTTGCTGCCACCCAGGTTGGGCTTGTTAGGGCCAGAGCATGGCCCCTACACATGGTGGACTCCTTTCATACAGTTACCAGGGCAGTTGCTGATGGTACGGGAGTCCACACATCCTACATTGTCCTCTCATTGCCTTTCAGCACCATTCTCCATTCTGGAATTGACAACATACACATCCACCTGCACATCGTACCCTGTGTCGCAGGATGTTATGCAATGTGGCTCATGGACAGGACACACACACAGTGAGGCCAGCATACCATAGTACCTACTACATGTCAGGTACATTTGGCATACCACAGTCCTCAGTCATAGGGCCCCTCATGTTCAGTATATGCTTCCCTGTGGAACAGGCTAGCACAGGGGACTTTCCCTGCCTAGCTTTTAAACCCCTGCATACAAAGGGCCATGATTGCTCCACCAGCTGATACTGACTCCATCCATACGGGTGTCGCTGTGACAGATACATGATATGACTATCATGGCATCAAGCTGCATGACACAAGGTGCATGCACATCACCTTTGCATTACACCATTCACCCACTGACTATCACATGGGTGGTAGTCCCTTACATACATATCACATTGTACATGTTTGCAGTACACACACATGTCGCACCCACTCCTGTGGTTACCGTATTACCACTGTGGCATGGATATCCTTCTACGTGGCCACACCTATCTGTACTGGGTGTGTAGCTAGTACATAGGCACCCATTGTACCTCTGAACTCAAGACATCTACACACATTCAAGGGTACACCACCCCATTTAGGGTGTACCTTACACAACAGCTACAGCTTTACATACCACAACATTAACACGCCATGACGTTTACTGAGCTCCGACAGTTTAAATATGCGGCTGCACTACAGACACCACATCTGTACACATTTGCATACTACATACTCAGGGGTGACCTCTGCTGATCAGACTGGCCCATGTCCACAACATTATTAATGGATATACTCCTCATACGTGACATAAGCAAAAGCCACTGTGAGCACCATGCTCATGGATATGTGCACACACACCACAATGAGTGGGATGTGCTTGAGGGTTACATTCCCAAACAGGACACTCAACATGCTTTGGAACATAAGTCCTATGTACATCACGCAGGGACACTCAGTAGCACTGTTCTTGTGATACCTCCCTTGGTGGTTGGGAGACACATGTAGGCCTGGGATCACTGCAGTGGCTGTACTGTGCAGAGGTGCAGGTAACACATGGCTCTGCTGTTCACAGGACACTACCCTAGAGAGGTGCCACTAGTGTGAACACTGTAGTTGTGCTTACACATGGACTTGCCAGACTGCATAGTACCCCACTATGCACCTGTGAAGCTATTACATGTCCTTTGTGCATGGTTACTTGGTAGCCCTTCCATTTAGATTAGCTATCATGCTATTACAATGTCCCATGCCTACAAGCCATATGTATCCTGTTATTGTACATGCCAATAGATGATACCTGTGGTATGCACGATATGCCTGTTATGCTGTGTAGAATATCTGTCATATCTACCTACAATACTATACATTACACATATTTCACATAGTATCCCATAATGCAAAGCATACTTGCACAGCGGGACCACCTTAGATATGTCATTAACGTTATATGCCCATACACATGCGTGCTGTGACAGTATATCAACATATACTATCCTCTGCTATGGCACGTCCTTGTTGGACATACCCTACCACTGACGGCGGGTTGTATGGAATTGTTCTGTTTAACGCCCTCATGTAGCATCCCTTGTGGTGTCTGTGCTGTGTACCTTGTGTCCCACTGCTGGACGCACAGTTTCTACAAGCGTTAGTATGCTCAGCAGGACATCACTACATAAATACCATTCCCCACTTTATGCATTGCGGACACGTTTAATTAATGCAAACCAGGCTATACATACAGTAAAACTAATTAATACAGATCATGCTATACATAACCTTACATATTGGGTGTTCTACATACCTTGTTATCATTACAGCGTTTCGTTTCTATCTCTCTCACAGTGTTTCAACTGGTATTCGGTATGAGCATACTGTTTGAATGTCTGCCAAGTCATCCTTATATACGTCGATACCTGTAACATGTGGATTCATCCCGCCAATTGGTGTTCCTGAGTGACTAATTACGTGTATATCAGCTGTGCAGCTACTCCATTCGCCAATTACGCGGCAACAGTGGGGTATAATTGAATTCACCACTTGGGCGTTGCCTATTTGCCCTACCTTCGTGGAGACGGTCTGTATTGTGTTTTGTTATGTGTAATTGCAACTGCTATGCATGGAGACAAGTATACTTTGGATTCGTGTCCCCCGTGGATTGTGTGTGACAGGTAGAGTATTTGGTTCAACATGTGGGTGTACCTGTCATCCCAACGTCTGATAACGGAGTATTGCACACAAAACCTGTAACATAGCTGTTTGTTCCATTATACAATGCCTGCAATTTTGCATGATGCCTTTAATTGCGTCTCTCACACAGTATGCTGAGGGTTCTACAGTTGTAATTGAGTGACTGGATGTTTGTGCTGCTATTACAGTCTGTATTGCTTTAGTTTCTAGTGTGGGGGATGTCGGTGGGTGTACGTAGCATATACAGGTTTGTGGGCCTTGCATTTCTACATAATCTGTATATATGTGTGTGGGCTCCATCCCTAATTAGAGAGCTAACAGTTAGTAGACTTATGTTACGGGATTGTACGTTGGGCCATTGTTAATTGGTTTCTATATCGTCTGCAGGTGAGCTTGCTACTTGTATACCTCCGTAATTGCAGCGATATATCAAAGGATATGTGTAAGTGACAGCTATCCCTTGTATTTCTGTCCCAGATATTTGCAGTCATTGTGGTTGTGTTGGTAAAAGAGCCTGTTTGCCATGGGTTGCCACCTTTTCATATGGTCATTGTTGGACACTTGCAGGACACACAGTGGTGTTTACAGGCCAACACGTAGCCACGGTCAGTACACAGGTTAGCACATACTTTTATCCTCAATACATACCTATTGTTGTGTGACTTTGGCTACTTATCATATTGCATGTAACATTTACGTTTCTTACATACAGGCATAACTATTAAATACAACTATTACATTATATATGGGACATATTTATGTCCTACCATCTCGGACATTTGCCCTTTGTACTGTTTTATGTCAGGACACACATGCCCAGGGTGGGGCTGTCCCTCCTACTGTGGGACAGGTAGTAACCGTATGCCTACGGCTAGCTATACCCACATCTACCGTACTGATCTGCCTCTGATTTGGCACTAACAAACAAATGTTGCGGACACACACACACATTACAGTCACATGGAGACGCACACGGCACCCTCAACGCACACTTACACAGACTACGGCACTCAAAAACACAGTTGAACACAGTACCTACGTGGACCGCAACACCGGCAGCAGTGACTAAATGTCCCTTCATATCATCATACTATTACTCGCAGCTGTACTGTTCCGGTACTGTGTTCTATCGGTCTTTCAGCCTCGTGGTTACGCATGTCGGTATGTTACACATTCCATGGTTGGCGGTATCCTATTTATTTGTACCTCCAAGGTGTTATGAATGTCATTGAACTATTATATTTGCAGATATCGCTGAATCCATCTATATCACCATATATCACTCTATTGCCCTTTCTATCTGTATTATATATATGCATATGTGTACATATATATATATATATATATATATATATATATATATATATATATATATATATATATATATATATATATATATATATATATATATATATATATCTATATATATATATATATCTGGCGGGGAACGTGACAGGCACACAGCACCACCATATGCTGTAAGACTCATGTACTGTTCAGGTGTTGGCATTCTGTGTTCCACTAGCTGTTGTGTTTACAATGTTTGAGGGCTGCCTATGTATGAGTCACACATTGGGCCACCTATACATTACAATTTACAGGTGGTCATGTTTGTGTGCCATCCATTTTACTGTGTGTGCAGGTGGAGAGGTGTCAGTCCGTAGGGGCCTACACTGTCAGAGTATGTGCTATACGTTCCCTCTTTGCCAAGGCGTAGGCATATTGGGCACGCCTCCTTCTGCCTACTGGGGCTGGCACAGTGTGTTCATGGTCTGAATTCCTCTGTGCCTGTAATGGCCTTGGCAATTGCGGTGGGCTATGAGGGCCTTCACCATTTTGTCCCTGCTGCAGCTGCTTCCGCAGGATCATATTATGTAGCATGGCACATACTATGACGATGTGGGCACACGTGCCTGAAGAGTACTGCAAGGCTCCACCAGATGTATCCAAGCACCAGAACCGTGATTTCAGCATCCCGAACACACGCTCTATGATGATTCTGGTTTGTGCGTGTGCCTCATTATGGCATTCTTGCATGGGTGTGTGTGCATTTCTGATGGGAGTTATCATCCACAGCTCCAGTGCATAGCCAGCATCCCCCACAAGATGGCCATGTGGGATGTCCCCCCTGACAAATACCTGATACAGCTGTGAGGCATGCCAGATATGGGAGTCATGGTAGCTTCCAGGGCTGCCAGCACACACATCCATGATAATGCCCTGGGCATTGCACACAACCTGTCTGTTGATGGAGTGGAATTCCTTGCGGTTTATGTAGCGCCTACCATGCTCAACGGGTGGTGACTTGATTTGTATGTGCATGCAGTCTATCGCACCCAGTACCTCCAGATAGTGTGCCACATGGTGGAAGTGGCGCATATTGCTGGCCAACTCCTCCTGAGTTCGGGGGAAGTATATCTGCTCATTGGCATGTGGTAACATGGCATCCAGGAACTGGTGTAGTACCCTGGATGCTGATGCCTGTGAGATACCCATTATATCTTCAGTTGGCCTTTGAAAGGTACCTGTGGCCAGTATTTGCAGGCTTACACATACCTTTGTGTCCACTGGGATGGGTTCCCCTCTGTTGTTTCTGGTTCTCAGGCGTGGCCGGCACAGCTCCACTATTTGCTGTAACATGTCCCTGTCCACCCTGTAACACTCTACTATCTCCAGGTCATGTAGCCCCTGGTAGGTTACCCTTGGTCTGAACACTCTCCTTCTCCTCCGAGGCCTGCGGTGGTTGTTGGCATCATCCGCCACAACACCGTCAGTCTCTAACACATGCTGATGAATCACAGCTATGGCAGCTCCCAACATGTACATTTTAAAAGTTCCCCATGTGTTTACACCTATGGTGCAGTGTTTGGGAATACACAGGTGTGTGTTGGGTGCTTTCACACTTTATACTATTGTGCTGTGAATACCGATGATGTCATAGGGTGTGTATGTACGATCGTAGCTACAGGGTATCTTATGTGTTTTACTGCCGGAACTATTATTGTGGTGCCTTTGGTGTTGAATTACAATTGCCTGCCGTGGATTACCTCTTGACCTTCCCTTTACATTTCTGCACGTTGCACCTACCATTTTCTGGCGTGCATCCTGCAGCCAGCTTTCATTTGTACTTTCCTGGACCTGGCGTATCTTGCATTATGTGTGCTACTGCCAGTCTGCTGTCGGTTTGCTTTGCTCTGCTGTGTCAGGTCTCCTATCTTTGCAATCCAATACCTCCCCTCCTTTCTTTGCATACCAATGCCTCCCCTATCCTGTTTTGCAGGTTTCTGCAAGCAGACTTGTCAGCTGCCATCGATTGGCCTTTGTGGGTTGCTTGCTGTTGATTGCTCATTAGTACTCCAATTACCCTACTTCCGCATTTCCTTCTTTTCTTCCCCTGACCTTCCTGTTTGTGCTATTGTTTGCCACGCGTGCATCTGATTACTGGGTTTCGGGCACGTTTTCATCCCCGTACACATGTGCTTTTGGGCACCATGTGTGCTCTCAGCTAAACAATTCTATACCTTCCTCCCCACCCCTGTCCTGCAGCTTTGCTTAGCAACGGACAGGCCAGATTTGCATTGCTCCAATGTGCTTACTGCTACGGTGGCACACCCCTCTGCTGATGTCATGTATCTCCTCTGAGCCACTCCTCGGTGTTATACCGCTGCGCCGTATGGTACAACCTCCATCCGGCGGAACATTTGCGATTCAGTATTATCTGCCTCATTTGCATGGCATTGACTACTAATTCATAGTTACCGCGCCGAACACTATCGCAGGCCCTTAGCAACCCTTGCACCTTGGTTGTGGTGTTCCATGCCTACCATTGTGTATTATGCTGTAAACCTGATTTCTATTACGTTGCGATTTTATGACATTTTTATATTATTTCTTTATGTTACAGCTTCCGCACACATGCCCTGCGGTTGTGCTGTGCGTTACTGTGGACATGACATTAAATGTTGTTATTTACGTGTTGTGCATCTTTTCTTATGCCATTGGCTGTGTATTTCGCCATTGGCATATGTTAACGTTGTGATACCTGGGTATGGCCCCCTTCCATAGCTCCGATGTTCTGTTTGGGAAAATGTAAACCGTGTTTTTTGGTTTACATTTCCGTGGGCTTACGCTACGCCTGCACCACTTCATGAATCACTATATGCCTTCATTTGCATGGTGCGACACTGCACATGGGGTGATTAGCATACCTAAGCCGGGGGCTGCGCAGTTCTGGCGTACGCCGGTAGTGCATGTGGAATTGGATCGTACCTAAATCGCTCAATGGCCATATTTGGCGTTATACCGCCTATGCTATGCCTGCGCCTGGCGCAAGCTTCATGAATCCCGGGGACTGTGTTGTGCCTTCCTCCCCATAGAATAAACATCTTTCAACTTTCTTTTTATATGGGCATATTCTCCTTTACTGTTAACTTATTTATTACCAGACTCCACAGGAAATCCTGACACTCTGCTATCTTGGTGCACCATTTTTTCCTTACTTTCACAGCTTTAATCACTTCTTCTGGTAAATGTTTCCTAGGATTTACATACAATATTACTTCATCTGATTATTATATACATCATTATATTTTTTCTCTATATCATAATTTTTATGTTCCATTTTAGTATTTTTGTAATTGTTCATTTCTTCACTTACATATGCTTTTTCTTTTTCATATTCTCATCATCTGACAGAATTTTTTATACCTACATTTAAAAATCCTTAGTATTAAATTTTCATTCTCTTTCTATACCCACTTTAATACTCTATGCAAAATTAATGAAGCAGAATAGACAACTGGATTTAGTGACCCTAATCCTTCGTTTTCTTCACTCATATACAACATACCTCTTTTTGCTGTGTTTAATCTGGAACCCCATATGCAAAAATAAATAAATAAATCAATAAATAAATAAACACAATTTGCACAATTTCCTTTCCATATTTTTCTGGGATCATATAAACATTTTACATATATGCTATTCTCCCCATTAATACTGAGTTCACCAGACAAACATTTTTTTTGTTGAATGCTAATCTATATGTCCTCCACAGAAGGTATTTTTTCTTTCATTTCTTTTATCAGACCCTACCACTGCATCATAACTACATCATTTTTTTCCAGATGTTATTCCTATCAAAGACACTTCAAATACATTCCTCGAATTTTCACCACACCACCCAAACCTTTACTTTTTAGCTTAATTCAGGGACATTCCCATTTTGTAAATATCCATTCAGACAAAGCAACACCTCCATCATCTATGTTTTGATCTCAGCAACTACAGCTATTTCCTCAGCATATGTCAAAACCACTGGAATCACCACCTCCCTTTGCACTACATATCTGGCATCTTTCATTTTATAAGCTACTTTACCCACTATCACATTCATTACCAATGCAAACAATATTCCACTCATAGGACATCCTTGTGTCATCCCACACTTCATCCATGCCACTCATTCACTAACACTCTTACTTCATTATTTGATATGCTGACACGCACACTCTCCTAATCCTGTTAACCATTTCACACTTTTCCATAGCATCCCACACAGCATCAAATCACACTGTATCAGATGCCAATTGCTATTATAACCTATCATAAGTATCAAATCCTCCATTTTACTTATAATATCACCCACAATTTCTCTGACAACCAATAACAATTCTTGACATCACTTGCCTTTTATACCAAATATACTTTCTTCCATATTATCCTTCATCCTTCCTTTCATTCACCTCTGCATTATTCTCACAGACATTTTAAAATCTGCGTTATTTAGTGTGACGCTCTTCAATTTTTCATTTCATTCTTCTTATCTTTCTACCATATAAATGTTGATATCGCACTAAATAACTCGTCATAAACAAATCTTTCTCTCAACAATTCATTCAGTACATTTACAAAATAATTTCTTTGCTAATCCATTAATTTCTTGTACATTCCATACCCTATACTATCCGAGCATAACACTGAATCAGCATTTACTTTCCTAAGTAATTCATACAGTTCACTAATAATAATTTCTTTTTACTCTTATAAATATTTTCCACATACTGTACTACAGCACTCATAATTTGGTCTTGTGTTCTTTTTAGCTCTCCATTTGCAGTTTTCATTTCTTTCATTATAGTAATATCTTCCAACTTCTCCCTTGTAAATCATATCTCTGCCTTAATTTTTTCTCAGTTTCTTTTATATATTTCTTTTTCCATTTCATGATATTCCCTTGTATTATTTTCTACATTTTTTAATACATTTCTATACATTTTCCTATAATTCACTTTTCCTTCCTTCCTTAAATCATCCAGCAATTGAAAAAAAACAAACACTTTTTATACTTCTGTATAAAGTCTATCCACCATTCAGACCAGTTTTTATAGATAATTATATGATTCTTCTATAACTGTAATACTTCCCACTCTCCAGTTTCATAGAATAATTTCTTACTACACTATACTACATTAAGATCACACTGCATTACAGTATGACTACATTATTACTGCACAGCATTGCATATGACTAAACTACACTACATTATAACTACGCAACATGACATTATGGTTGCATTATGACTATACTACAGTATATTACAACTGCACTACACTACATTATGATTGGGCTACACTACATTATGACTACTTTACATAGTGATCCTTGGCTGAGTATGCTAGTCTTCATACACAAGTCATGTTCATTTGAGTTTGCAACTTCTTCTCTAAAGATTACTCTTTTTTTGATGAATAAAGTATTCCCAGCTTTCTCTCTTAATCACTCCTTCAAAAACAAGTGTTCTTTCTCAGCAATTCAAGTAGAAAGGAATGCCTTTCATATGCATGATCATTGAAAGTAGTGTTTCAGATCCATATTAGCCACAATAAGTAAAGTCTTCATTATCAGTTAATTTGCATGTCTCTGAATCACCCGATGAGTACTACAAGTCCTAACAAGCACTTTGTTGTGGTAATTACTGCCAGTAGCCATGCATTGCACTGGCATAGGTACAGCCCTTGTGCAGTCCTCCAAGCATTTAAACACGCACCACAAAGACACATTCCCATACATCTGAACTACCACTGTTTTCACAGAATGTCCCTAACATACATGAAAGCAGTCACTCAATAATGCCAGACATTATAGATTTCATATGTCTATTTTTTCTTTTTCAGCTTCTTGCTGCATAATCTGCTGTCCTATTACTTTTTAAGTGTGGTGAAGTACTATTTAGAAAGTATCCTTTGTGCTTAGTGTCTGCCCCTTATTACAGCTAGTGCTCAATAGTCTAGGGGTAGGTTCAAAGTTAGTACTAAGCTAACAGCCCTTGCAAGCCATTTTAAGCCTAGCCAATTATCCCTTGTGAGACTCAAACCCTGCACCTTGTGTTTGTAAGGCAAAAACCTTAACCATTAGGCCACCCTCCCAACCCTAGTAGTCTGCTCCCCACAGATATGTGCTTTCACACACACACACACACACACACACACACACACACACACACACACACACACACACACACACACACACACACACACACACAGAACACTCATACCTCTGCATACACTCACACATGCAGACACACACACACACACACACACATGCACATGCACCCCATCACTACCTGACTGCTAAACTTCCCAGCACTTGCCTCTAATATAAGGTCTCCTTTTGAAAACAATAGGTGAATGCAACATTTTGGCAGTGTTTGTTTATTTATTTTGATTCATTAATTGGATTAAGTAAACTGTTGAATAGACCCTTTTCGCCATGGCCCGGGCACAATAGTGCATTAGAAAATTACTAACGAGCATAGCTTAATATATAAAAGGAATTGACATTTTTGAGTTTATACAAGCGATACCATAAGAAAAAACACTTGTTCATATTATACAAAAAATATGAGAAACTGGAACATACAAACAATTTACATTACATATGGTGGTGCTGCGGTAGTGCTGTCGCCCCACAGTAAGATGCTGTCTGGTTTGATTTACAGCTAGAGCGTCTTCTATGTGGAGACATGCATGAATGGGCGTACCTTTGTTGAAGGTTATGCATCAGGGCTGGTAATTCGGCACGTAAAAATCAACTACCAATCATTAGCAGACTGGAGTTCCGCTGTGGCGACCCCTAACCGGGAAAAGCCGAAAGACACAAACACAAACAATTTACAATTAGTACAGTTGATAGAAGTCAGCATTAAATAATTGTTTGGCATAGGTAAAAGTTAGCTTTCACCTCTGAAACTTGAGCACTTTGTGTTATTAAAAGGTGCTTTTCTAATTTACTTTTGAATAAGTTCACAGTGTTCTGTTGTCTAATTTCTGCAATCACTTGATTCCATGCAGCTGGACCTGCCTTATAAAAAACTCTTTCACCTGTGCTAGTTCTGAAATGTGGTCTTATGAGCATAAGTTTGTTTTCTTGGATCTGTCAGTGAGTATTTTGACATTTTATTTGTAAGTTTGCTTTTAGTACTGGACAGTGACCCATTTTTAGAAGTTTGTAGATTTATTTAGAATGCAGCTGTTTTGATCACTGTTGGCCAACTGATATGCTTAAGTAACTGGCAATGGTGTGTCCTTGACACTGCCTGCAATGCATAATGGTGGATTTTATTACTAGAAATTTATATTTTAGGAATATTTGAGACTGAGTGGAGACCTAAAAGTGGAATACCACATTCCAATTTAGGGAAAACACATTTTTGGCTATAGGTATGCATGCTATGCAAGTCAGGAAATGTGAAATCTTGTATCACAGTTTTAGTTGGTGAAGTGTACTGTTTGTTAACATGGCTAGAGCAGCTGAGTGGTTCTCTGAATTGCTTGGCTGTGTAAATTACTTATGAAAGGCATTATCACATGAATTATTATATGACTCATATGAGTCCACCCCCTTAAAATGCCTCATTAGCATTTGTGGTAAACCAAAGGGACAACTCACCATGGTGCTGTAGCTCTATGCTTACACACAACACAGTAAGGCTGTCTATGAATCAGAAATTGCTACCTTCAGGTGTAATTACAGCTTACTACTGGCTGTAGCTTTTGTGAGTCTCAGGGTCAGTCTATCAAGAAACAGATCAACTTTTTGTCTCTGTTATGAAAGAAGCCCAAAGCTTTCTGGCTATAAAACAAATCCTATCAAAACTGAATATCCCTTTAGTAATGTAAGACATTGGAAAGTTCTGCCTAAGTGCATTCAGCTTCGGTTATGGCATAATCTCTGCATATATTAGAAATATCTCAACACAAGATATTTTAGATGCTGTCAACTGTACTATGGAGCACATATTTATTAAGTAGTATAAACATAAATCACAGTCTAGAGAAAGGAGAGGTTTTGGCATGGCTATTTTTCAGAAGGTCCTGTGATTGTTTGCCACCCTTAATTTTCATTTACTGCTTGGGATGTTTTACAAATGTATTGTTTAATAGAGAATTGCTACAGTGACTTTCCCAAAACAGATAGTTCACGTGTGCACCGCAGAAAGAAATCTTGAGAGAGAACTACCTGTAGGACACCTACCCAATATAACCCTGTTACTGCCATGGTTATATTAACTGACGTGTTTAGAGCTCATTTAGTACAAAAGTAGTGTGCAAATGAACAAATCACTATTCACAATTTTCTTAGACTGTATTTGCCTACTTCACACTTAGCCCTCACCAATGAGATTTCTTTCTTAGAGGAACTTACCAGTGAGAATGTCAGTGCTACACATACGGGAGTTGCCTATTACTGGACATTGTTGCTAGTGATGTCATGACAGCAGTGTTGGACTGCCAATGCAAGGAACAGAAATGCATTCACTTGTGGGGAAAACTAGCTCAAATTGCAGCTTCATAGAAGTGTAAGTTTAAATCTTGTGGTTGTCTTCTGCTGCCCTTGTCCCTGAAGATCTACTGTTGTGTTACACTTCTTAGATATATTACAGTGCAAGAGTTCCTGACAAACCTGAATGCTACCAAAGGATCCCATATGCTGAAAAAAGATAGGCTATTCTATTTAATGACTTAACGTTTCTGTATATTATACCAATTAGGCTAGCTTTCTTTAGCTTATGTTCATACATGCATTTGGTGTCATATAACACATTTGTAGATAGCATGCAGGATTAAGGTTATGAGCTGTTATGGAAGGGCTTCCTGAAGTCCAGAGTTTGATTCCACAAACTTCCATTTGCCTGTTCTATGACTCTGAGTAAGTTAATTAACCAAACAGTACTCTGGGGAAATTTGTTTAGGCTTTCCATGGCCTTATGCAAGTAACCGTCTATGAGTGTATGAATAGAACTGATTTGCCTAAGACCCTGAGCATCCTGACCATTTCTGCAGTAGACATATGCCTTCAGTTAGAATAGCAGAACTAAGTTCTATATATACTAAAGTGAAACAAGAAAATGGGGAACTGCTTTTTTTCAGATCATTTACCTCCCACACACAGTTAACTAAGAATCACTGTCCAACAGAGATTCTCCTTTACCTTCTTCCCTGGCTTGTAGTTGAACTTGTGTACCCCTACAATGGCTGCATCTCCATGTTTAGGTTAGATTTTTTCCTGTCAGTACATACCATAGTTACTGCCAGAAAGTCTTGCTGTGGAATTGTAATGGTCATGGTGGTGCATACATACTATTGTGGGCGGGTGTTTGTTTCTCATCTGGGTCAATGTCTTCACACAGAACATCCAACATAATGATGAACAGAAAAAAATGTGTTTTTTCCCTATAATTTAAATCTAAACCAAGAGGTCACACAACCACGTAGAAAGAAAAAATAAAAATAAAATAAATGTAACAGGAAAATCTAGTAGTTTATCATCCTCGGAAGTTATGCATTCAGAAAAAAAATGAAACTTCCACCCTACCAAAGAAGCAATATAGTAAAATGGCCTCTTAGCAGAATAGACATTGGGCATTCAGAAATCAGGACATAGTGAAAGTATACTCATGTGAATGGAGCAACTTGTGCTATGACAAAAAGGACTATATTTTATTATCTTTCAAGCTGGGATCCATGAGGGCACATCCACGCATGGGGATGCTGATGGTAATATACAATATATGCATACTTATGTGAGAATTCTGCATACCCTACCCCAGGCCATAGAAATCTGTTACCTGTAGATTCTCTCAGTACACACTGATGGCCTTTTCTGTAACAGTTTGACCTACAACCTCCATTCAAGAAAAGAAATGTATGACTTTCAGCTGCTGACCTATTTCACATGGCCAAACCTCTGATATCGAAGATGCTAGTCACTACCTGGGTCATTTGTTACTTACAGAGATATCCTGCTTTATGCCATTTGACCTCCCATAAGAAAATGTTTCTCTTACAGTCATTCTCATCCCAGAGTGAAACTTGCTGGCATTAACAGTTTGGTACTTCCAGATCTGTCAGACCTGCGTAAGTTTTTATATATTTGCTTTGTACACAGTGATTTTTTTTGTATAACCTGAGCTGTAGCTCATTTGCCATTTCCATTTTGAACATTAAGTACATTACATTACTAGTCTATGACTTTTTCTAGCGTTTATCAGGACTTAGCTGCGTTGCAGAAACTGAAGTATTTGTTTCATTAAGTTCTAATTTTACAAGCTATTACACTGCAATGTTAATTTAAATTACAGTTTTATCTACTTGTAATTCTCTTTTGCCATACCTGGAAACAAGCAATGCAACCCCTATCACATAAGGTTACCTTGGATAAGAAAACAAACATTTATTATCTAAATTAGCACAAGCAAAAGCAAACAATGCAATGAGCACAGCACATGCGGTACTCTGTGGCCAAATAGTTACTTTGTAGCCAAGGGTGGGACACTAATGATGTGCCAGGCAGCAGTGAGAAATGCAGTTATGCATGATATGATTTTGTACTTCTGAGTTACGTGGGCCACGTGACGTCAAGAAAAGGTATGCACATATGTACATAGGTGCTGACCTCTGGGATCCACCCTGTAGGGTTTTACATATCTGCAAATTATTCTCTGAATCCCTAGAAGAACTTGTTTAACCTGTTGCTGTTTTCCCCCATCATGTTCCACCAGTTAAGGAATGAGAGCATAGATATGCAAACCTCTCATTTTTATAGAGCTTATCTCCTTTATAGGGTACAGTCCACCAAAAATACACATTGCATTTTTATTATGCTATTTTACTTGGGAACAGAGGGACACCATGTTTTAAATAAGTGGAATATATCATTAGTGGCACTGTGCTAATAAACTTAGTGCACAGTATATGACGTAATAACATATAGGCTCCCAAATAATAACAATGCCAGAATTAGGAGACATTATTAATATTCACATTTTTGTTGAATATAGACTTGGAAAATGTGCAGCTTTATGCCCAAATTTTGGACTTCAGAATCCTCTGACATATAGGCAGATGGAACAGCATTCAAATTCACATTTGCAGGATGTTTATTTATTGGCAACTATAAAAATGTAATTAATTTATATGCCCAGTATGTCTGTTCCTTCCAGATGGTTACATGTATGCCTTAATCAGCATCTAATCGGAGTCTGTTCTGCATCCACCAGTTACTTAGTCAGGGCAGTTATCTGACAGCACAATATGTTTAATGGTACATTATGTACCTATTTGTTCTATTGCTTAATTTAAACATACTGCAATGGTTTACTAAGGAAAACTTATGAAGCCTTGTTTTCAGACAATGGCCTGAGAGACATAGAAAGCCTTACAGTATGATTGCAAATGCATTTTATTTCCCACCTTATGATTTCAGACATTCATGGATATATACCCTTCTAAGATGAGAAAGAAAGAACTTCTCTTTTACTTATGGATTTCAGTAACTGGAGGGACAAACTAAGATAAGTTGCATTTCTTTCCCCCAGTGAAATGGAATCAATTACATGAAGAACACAAAGCATTTCCATATATAAATAAGTTATTTTTTTTTTGCAGTTTTAAGGCATCCTAAGTGAACAATCACAAAGGAATTACATGCTGTGGAACAGACACCCTTTGACCTATTTGTGATCAAACCCTTCTAATTCCCTTTTCTTGCTGTGTGATTTCACTTTTCTACCTTCCTTCTTTCTCTGTTTTGTGGATGATTGCTTCCAGTTTCACATACACCTTTTCTTTTCCAGCTAGATCAAAGAAATGCTTGAGTGTGAGCTGATGTCTAAATGCAGACTTCGAAAGCATATTTAGTTTTTGATTAAGTATATGCAGCCAAAGTGAGTTTACCAGCTGTCTTTTTTTGGCAAATGTCTTTTGCTCTGCTATATGTCTGTGACTGAGGACTTGTGAAAGATCTGAATGGAATTGTTAATAAACTTGGTGTTCATGTGGGAAGAATCCCCTCTCACTACCTTAGTGCCACCCATATACAAGTCAAATCTGCGTTTTGCTCACTTACTTTCCTTCTCTTAGTCCATGATTTATATTCCTTCTTAAATTGGCCAGACCAGTTAGTTTTTTTATTTTTATTAAGTCACAGTATTCTTAAATGAAACTATTGATTTAAAGTCAGTTTAGTGAGGATTTAATTTGTTTCCAGGGGATTAGAGTTGGTAACATGGGATAATTTTACAATAACGTGGAATAGAAGCATTCCTTCAAATTATTCTTACTTTTTTTACTTCCCTGGCTGTGCAGACATTAGAAATTTCAAGCAGGACTGTTGAAATGTGTTCATAAATCAGCTTTAATCTATGAACTTCATTGGACCAATAGCCAAGGCAGAAAAACATTTTTATTTGACCTTCAGGTTGTTCCCACTCCACTATTACTCCCGAAGCCATACATTCGACTTTATAAAGACAAGCTCTTCTTCATGAAACTCGTTTTATCACTGAAGCTGTTGGTTAACTGTATTTCTAAGAAGTATATCACAGGAAATTCCTTATAAAAACATGATTTGCACAGTACAATATGTAGCCTGTGCGAGTATAACAAATCATTAAAACTAAAGACAGATATTGCAATGTTTTAACTAAACCTGTTATTTCTCACCTTCCCACAGTACTTCAGTTTAAAAAACTTAGTTTGTTGCAGCAATAAACATGTTTAGATGATATATGTGCATATATATATATATATATATATATATATATATATATATATATATATATATATATATATATGTATATATATATATATGTATATATACACACACACACACACACACACACACACACACACACACACACACACACACACACACACACACACACACATGTCACTGGTAAGTAGACCTGTTCCAAAAAATTCAGGGCAGGTGATAACCTTAATAAAATGGCAGTTATTACTATTTCTACATTTTATTTTTGTCACATAGAAAGTTACATTACTGTTAGCAAACAGCTACTGGTGAAAAAAATAAATAGGGAGGGAAAAAGGAAAGAAGGAGGCTAGAGAGATGGCTAGATAGACAGATAACTGTACTGCATCAAGATGACAAGAAACTATAGCTGTTTGAGGAATTGATCTTACCTGTAGGTTGTCACATTATCCAGTTCCTGCCATTCTATTCCTTGCTAGTGGGCTTTGCACTACGGAGTTCTCTTTTCAATATATATATTATTATTATTATTAGAATGGTGGAGCTCGAATAGAGGCTCACTTCAAAACAGTTATTTTCTGATGTGTAGAAGAAAATAACAATAACAATCCTTTATCAAAACTAAATTCATAAATATTACTGCTTTAAGTTTGATTTTAACTGTTAACATGTAAAACTGGTTAAAAAAATAAGTAAAAAATAATTATATGCAGTATTAAAACATGCTTCTACCAAATTGTTTTAATTAACATCATTTAGAAATTAGATGAAACATCAAGAATATACCAGAATTGTTCTGATTTTTGCATTAGTATTAGGGATAATAAAATGCAAAGATTCTTGTA
This sequence comes from Protopterus annectens, assembly GCF_019279795.1. Classification (NCBI taxonomy): domain Eukaryota; kingdom Metazoa; phylum Chordata; order Ceratodontiformes; family Protopteridae; genus Protopterus; species Protopterus annectens. The sequence goes on from NC_056732.1 coordinate 828,135,843, forward strand.
TCAGTGCTCCAATATAACATAAAATGACAATGGAAAAGGGAACAGTATGAACTTGTACAAAGTTATATTCATAAATAAATACACTTATACATATGTATATTCATAAACATGCAAACATTTACATTTTATTTATTTTTATTTAACATTTGTTAACCGGGAAAGTCTGACTTGGAACAAAGCCAATTTTCAGCGGAGGCCCAGGGAGAAATGCTCCAAATGCATGTCTTCGTAACGTGGGAGGAAACCGGAGCACCCGGAGGAAACCCACATAAACACAGGGAGGACATGCAGACTCCACACAGAAGGAACCCCAGCCAAGAATCGAACCAGAGAACCTGTTGCTATCACTGCACCACTGCACTGTCCAATTACATATTTCAGCATGGAAGATATCTATGCAGCAGCAGGAGTTAAGATAATTTGAAGCTCTGTTGTTATGGGGAGTACCTTACATGGATCTACTGCACTCTTCCTCGAAGATGCCTGTCACTGTATTCCTTGGAGCTGGTTAGAAAACTGTTACAGCAGCACATTCAGACCAAATAAGATAGGTGAAGGAAAACCTTCTCTAGATCTATACTGAAAATGCAGCCTATGATTTTGGTAAATAATTGAAAATAGCTACAGATATCCTAAGATGATTCATTTCTAAAGAAAGCAGATCTAGTAGCTACCTCACTGGATGTCCAAGGCCTAATTACCCTTTTCATGATCTTAATGTAGTTGTCATAAAAACAGGCAATTCATTTTCCTGGAAAACATTTACTTATTAATGAGTCTGCCTTATTTATCACTTATTAATGTTTCAAGGACACAGCAAAATCAAGTGAGGCATATACCAGAAAGATTAGTTGTCAGGAAAACCACATACTGAAGGAGAACTTTATGGGTTTCTTTATATTTCAATGGATCTAATATAGATTTTGGTGCTCAAAGATACACCTAGTAGAGATAAAGTCTTAACCACAAACTTAAAATCATCAGAATCTTCAGGGTCAACCTTGCGTGTCTGTTTGGTGTTGGAGTAAAATAAAAAAATACACACGTCAATAAACTTTAATGAATCCACAAAGGTGAAGCCTTCCTTGTGGTTTCATTAACTTTTATTGGTGTTGTGAGCCGCATTTGAATTTTTTTCTTTTTTTCTTATTTAATTGTGGCTTCACTTTACCATGGTCTGTTATCCTTATTTTACTTTTGTTTTTGTGTTCGAGTAAAGTCAGCTTCCCAATCAAAAAGTTCAAATCCTAGGTAGGGAAACTGCTTCTCTATCAGTCAGACAAGCAAAATATCTCTAAGAAACTGCTTAGCTATAAGGGGGAAACAATCAGTGTTGGTATAATGGTTAAGGTATTATTACAGGGAACATTAGCTCTGTTATCCTTCCATATAAGACAAGATAAAGCATTTGAATGTGAAAGGTTCCATCTCTACTGACTTAAGATATTGAATCTTATGTATTTTGCCACATTTTTTCAAACATTTTGGATGCTTTATCAAATATATTTTTATCTTTAAAATAGAATCATATTAATGGATGCATGTTACGACTTCAGCTATTTCCTGACTTGCATAGCATGTATACCTATAGCCAAAAATGTGTTTTCCCTAAATTGGAATGTGGTATTCCACTTTTAGGTCTCCACTCAGTCTCAAATATTCCTAAAATATAAATTGCTAGTAATAAAATCCACCATTATGCATTACAGGCAGTGTCAAGGACACACCATTGCCAGCTACTTAAGCATATCAATTGGCCAACAGTGACCAAAACAGCTGCATTCTAAATAAATCTACAAACTTCTAAAAATGGGTCACTGTCCAGTACTAAAAGCAAACTTGCAAATAAAACGTCAAAATACTCACTGACAGATCCAAGAAAACAAACTTATGCTCATAAGACCACATTTCAGAACTAGCACAGGTGAAAGAGCTTTTTATAAGGCAGGTCCAGCTACATGGAATCAAGTGATTGCAGAAATTAGACAACAGAGCACTGTGAACTTATTCAAAAGTAAATTAGAAAAGCACCTTTTAATAACACAAAGTGTTCACGTTTCAGAGGTGAAAGCTAACTTTTACCTATGCCAAACAATTATGTAATGCTGACTTCTATCAACTGTACTAATTGTAAATTGTTTGTGTTTGTGTCTTTCGGCTTTTCCCAGTTAGGGATCGCCATAGCAGAACTCCAGTCCGCTAATGATTGGTAGTTGATTTTTACGTGCCGAGTTACCAGCCCTGAGGCACAACCTTCAACAAAGGTATGCCCATTCATGTTGTTTTTTACCTCTAGAGATAGGCAAATCAGTTCTATTCATACACTCATAGACTGTTACTTGCATAAGGCCATGGAAAGCCTAAACCAATTTCCCCAGAATACTGTTTGGTTAATTAGCTTACTCAGAGTCATAGAACAGGTAAATGGAAGTTTGTGGAATCAGACTCTGGACTTCAGGAAGCCCTTCCATAACAGCTCATAGCCTTAATCCTGCGTGCTATCTACGAATGTGTTATATGACACCAAATGCATGTATGAACATAAGCTAAAGAAAGCTAGCCTAATTGGTATAATATACAGAAATGTTAAGTCATTAAATAGAATAGCCTATCTTTTTTCAGCATATGGGATCCTTTGGTAGCATTCAGGTTTGTCAGGAACTCTTGCACTGTAATATATCTAAGAAATGTAACATAACAGTAGATCTTCAGGGACAAGGGCAGCAGAAGACAACCACAAGATTTAAACTTACACTTCTATGAAGCTGCAATTTGAGCTAGTTTTCCCCACAAGTGAATGCATTTCTGTTCCTTGCATTGGCAGTCCAACACTGTTGCCATGACATCACTAGCAGCAATGTCCAGTGATAGGCAACTCCCGTATGTGTAGCACTGACATGCTCACTGGTAAGTTCCTCTAAGAAAGAAATCTCATTGGTGAGGGCTAAGTGTGAAGTAGGCAAATACAGTCTAAGAAAATTTTGAATAGTGATTTGTTCATTTGCACACTACTTTTGTACTAAATGAGCTCTAAACACGTCAGTTAATATAACCATGGCAGTAACAGGGTTATAGTGGGTAGGTGTCCTACAGGGAGTTCTCTCTCAAGATTTCTTTCTGCAGTGCACAAGTGTACTATCTGTTTTGGGAAAGTCACTGTAGCAATTCTCTATTAAACAATACATTTGCAAAACATCCCAAGCAGTAAATGGAAATTAAGGGTGGCAAACAATCACAGGAGCTTCTGAAAAATAGCCATGTCAAAACCTCTCCTTTCTCTAGACTGTGATTTATGTTTATACTACTTAATAAATGTGTGCTCCATAGTACAGTTGACAGCATCTAAAATATCTTGTGTTGAGATATTTCTAATATATGCAGAGATTATGCCATAACCCAAGCTGAATGCACTTAGGCAGAACTTCCCAATGTCTTACATTACTAAAAGGATATTCAGTTTTGATAGGATTTGTTTTATAGCCAGAAAGCTTTGGGCTCCTTTCATAACAGAGACAAAAAGCTGATCTGTTTCTTGATAGACTGACCCTGAGGCTCACAAAAGCTACAGCCAGTAGTAAGCTGTAATTACACCTGAAGGTAGCAATTTCTGATTCATAGACAGCCTTACTGTGTTGTGTGTAAGCATAGAGCTACAGCACCATGGTGAGTTGCCCCTTTGGTTTACCACAAATGCTAATGAGGCATTTTAAGGGGGTGGACTCATATGAGTCATATAATAATTCATGTGATAATGCCTTTCATAAGTAATTTACACAGCCAAGCAATTCAGAGAACCACGCAGCTGCTCTAGCCATGTTAACAAACAGTACACTTCACCAACTAAAACTGTGATACAAGATTTCACATTTCCTGACTTGCATAGTATGCATACCTATAGCCAAAAATGTGTTTTCCCTAAATTGGAATGTGGTATTCCACTTTTAGGTCTCCACTCAGTCTCAAATATTCCTAAAATATAAATTGCTAGTAATAAAATCCACCATTATGCATTACAGGCAGTGTCAAGGACACACCATTGCCAGCTACTTAAGCATAACAATTGGCCAACAGTGACCAAAACAGCTGCATTCTAAATAAATCTACAAACTTTTAAAAATGGGTCACTGTCCAGTACTAAAAGCAAACTTGCAAATAAAACGTCAAAATACTCACTGACAGATCCAAGAAAACAAACTTATGCTCATAAGACCACATTTCAGAACTAGCACAGGTGAAAGAGCTTTTTATAAGGCAGGTCCAGCTACATGGAATCAAGTGATTGCAGAAATTAGACAACAGAGCACTGTGAACTTATTCAAAAGTAAATTAGAAAAGCACCTTTTAATAACACAAAGTGTTCACGTTTCAGAGGTGAAAGCTAACTTTTACCTATGCCAAACAATTATGTAATGCTGACTTCTATCAACTGTACTAATTGTAAATTGTTTGTGTTTGTGTCTTTCGGCTTTTCCCAGTTACGGGTCGCCATAGCAGAACTCCAGTCCGCTAATGATTGGTAGTTGATTTTTACGTGCCGAGTTACCAGCCCTGAGGCACAACCTTCAACAAAGGTACACCCATTCATGTTTTTTTTACCTCTAGAGATAAAAATGCACAAAGCAGCACATTAATACAGGAGTGCCTGTCCCAGCATCTCATTTTATTTAAATTATGTTGAAGAGTTAACAGCTGATTAAGTAATAAAACAGACAGACCTAAGTTACAAGTATTATTGCGCTAGAAGAAAGAAGAGCCATTGGAATGAGTGTGCTTTTAAAAAATGTAATGTTCTAATTGTGTTACTGAATGCCTCATATGACACGACATTAATTCAAACCTTACTAAACACTGTTTGCCGGTTTATTTTACTTTCTAAAGTCAAGCAGTATCATTATTTGTCTGTATACAGGGATAGCTGCCTTTCCATGACACCTTGGGATATGTGTCTAATTTCCGGGGTGAAATATAAGTTTAAACACCTGTTTTTCTGTTCCATGCATACATAAAGCAGCTTGCCACTATAAGCTGTTAAAATCACATTTGCAGGAATCATCTCCTTGATAAGACCTACCTTTGTTTGGGCATTATGAGAAAAGGCCTTCATTAAGGCAGCATTAGGATCGTAGGTACATAGGTAAGTATTAGGCTAGCTGCACTTGTGGAACAATTTAAGCCTAGCTAATTTCCTTTTTGGGCTTGAAATAACCTGTCCCATTTGATTATAGATTGGCCTTACTGATTTCATGGTCAATAATTATATAGTATTCCTAATGAGAATAACTGGGATCATACCATAGACAATTTGATGGTGCCTGAGATAAAGCATTTAGGAGTTGCCTCTGTCCATTAGTAGTACAGAGAGCAGTCATAGGGTAAATATTCTGTTTCCTATCCATAGATCTAAGCTGCACTTGAATATGGACAGGGATGCACTTTGTTTTATGTGGATGGGGAGTCTGTTTCACTCCAGCTGCATCCTCTGTGAGCTATATCTGACCCTTCAAACTGATCTATTGATGTTGCAGAGGAGGTTTAGATCCCTAAACCGAGTATTTCCGATGCCATTGGACTTGCTGATATGAAGTAAATCCATCATTAATGGGTCAAAGGATGCCTTCATGACAGACACAGATCACCCCTTAGCAGTCTGTATGATATTGAGTTTAGTGACAGGGCTTTGAGTACGTGCATGAGGACATGTCATTTAGACCTTGTATGCTTTTAGAAAGGTATCTTTGTGGGAGTTCCAGTTATTGCATGTGTATGGACAGATACATGCCAAAGGAGGCATTACATTCAGTGATTAGCCTAAGGGTGAGACTGAGTAAAAGGGGACAATGACACAATCATTTTGTTTATAAGCTGTGCAATATAGAAGGCTTTCTTAAAACAATAGACACATACTAGTCAAGGTTACTTTCATTATCGAAAAACACACAAAACCAAGGCAGCAGCTCTTAGAACAAGTAATGCAACACAGTATTGTTGAAACCCGCAGTAAAATGTTGAATATTTCCACCAAAAAAAGATAGTCCACGTGACAAAATATCCGTTTTATTCCACAGAGTTTAGCGTTTTCATTCCTAGTAGAACTTCATCAGAACTCAATTAAAAAACAAACAAATCCACATTAATACAATTTTAAAACCAATTAAAAAAATCACGTCCATTCCTACCAATAGTATCACTTGAACTTCATTTGAAATTTAATTGCTTTAATTTTAAAACTGGAAGTAAAGATACAGAGTCATTAAGACTTGGACAAAAAGTTGCATTTAACACTATTTGCCACTTCAGTTCAGTCATGTCCAGATGTTCATCAACCACCCTCCCTTGCAAATCTTTAACAACTCTCTCCACTACCATGAATTTAAAAGTGTGACTAGAGTTATTACTGATATGTCTATACAGTGCATAACTCAACTTACAATTTCTAATATCAGCACTGTCCTCGTACATGCGATCGCACAGCCTTCTCATAGGTTTTCCTATGTAGAAACTTGTACATTGGTTGCACAATGCCAAATAAACAATGTTTTTTGTGTCACAGTTGAATTTTCCCTTTACATAATAAGTGACATTCCTCACAGTAAAATGACCACTGGTCATAATGCTTGAACATTGTGAACATGCTCCACATTTTCTAGTTCCATTTATTTGCGTACCAGTAGAGCTGTTGGGGTGCCTAAACTCCAATTGCTGTTTTAAAGACACCCAATTTTCTGTATACGAATGTTGGTTTACTACCCATAATGCCTGTTAACTTACTATAAACATCAGCACCACTTGCAAAAATATACCAATTTTTTCAATTGTATTTTTAATAGCCCTGCTGTCCAAACTATAAGTGGAGATGAAACTCTTCATGTTGTTGTTGTTATTAACCCTCTGTTCACTGATTGTGCCCACCATTGTTAAACCACCATTTCCCAATAGCGGTAAAAATACACCATTTTGTCTTTTTCTAACAATCTCACCCTTGATTTCTTCTAAAAACACCATTGGGTATCCTGTCTTCAAAAAATAGGTGTTACAAAACGTAGATTTCCATGTCCAACATTTATAGGAAACCTACGTTTTCCAACACATATTTGCACTACACCAGCTGGCATCCTATGCACCAAAAGAAGGCTGTTGTTAAGGGCCAGCTGGTGAGGGTGGCATGCATGATATCGAACATTGACAATTTTTTGATGGAATGTGATAGAGTTATGTCCATGTTTTTGAAGAGAGGATACCCAATGGTGTTTTTAGAAGAAATCAAGGGTACTCTGTATCTTTACTTCCAGTTTTAAAATTAAAGCAATTAAATTTCAAATGAAGTTCAAATGATACTATTGGTAGGAATGGACATGTGATTTTTTAATTGGTTTTAAAATTGCATCAATGTGGATGCATTTGTTTTTTTGAGTTCTGATGAAGTTCTACTAGGAATGAAAGTGCTAAACTCTGTGGAATAAAACGGATATTTTGTCACGTGGACTATCTTTTTTTGTGGAAATATTCAACATTTTACTGCTGGTTTCAACAATACTGTGTTGCTCCATTGTCTGGAGACTTTATACATGGAAATTTTTACATAGATCTTTTTATACACCTTTGATGATGAATAAAATAAATAATAAAGATAATCTATGTAAGAGATGTAATGTAGAAATTAATGCTGACTGGGCTCATATGTTTTATGACTGTATAAAATTGAAAGAATACTGGAAGTCAATTAATGAATTTTTGCAGGCTCTTTTTACAGATAATTTCATTATTTCTAAATCTCTTATATTATTCAACACACCTGTACCTCAAAGTGTTAAAAAGGTTAAGCTTCCCTTGTTATGGTCTATTCTAGCAGTGGCTAGGAAAATAATAACTAGAAATTGGATTTCAGATACACCTCCTTCGTTCAATGAATTTAAAAATGTTATGAATATAGTGTGCCATATGGAAATAAACACAATTAGGACTAGAACAAATAGAAAAACATCTTATTTTATTGTATGGGATAATTTACAAAATTTGTTAAAAAAATTTTAATTTCAATAGCATGGTATTTTAGTTTAATTTATTGATCTGATTGTCGTGGATGTCTTTGTAAATACTTTAGTTGTTTTGTTGAATATTATAATAATACCTATTTTTAATTACTTGTATAAAATTGTTATGATATTTCTCTTATATGTTAAAACAATAAACCTGTTTTGAAAAAAAAAAAAAACAATACTGTGTTGCATTAGTTGTTCTAAGAGCTACTGCCTTGGTTTTGTGTGTTTTTCGACAGTTGGTTGTGTTTTTCCATTTGTTACTTTCATTATGTTGAAGGTAAGTTGTACGATGCATCAAAGTGCGAAAGTACAACTTCAAGTTTTGGGGAATGTCAACTGCAAATGTTGTGAATTCCAGTGAATGAATGCACATTGGCACATTCGCTCATTTGAATTTGGCATTCCAGGTGCAGATTGCTCTATAGCGGGGATGGGGAAATGCACCCTTTCCCTCACTGTAGTGTGATCTCGAAGTTTGTATATTAAAGTAGCAGAGGGTGTGGGGGGTGCAGGGGGGCTTTCCCCCTGCATAACTATATTTGGAAATTTTCGGAAATGTCTCCTAACTTTCACTGTTGTGCTACAGTTTGAAAATGTTTGAATGTGGATTTCCAGGAAACCAGTTTCGACATTTCGATTTCGAAACATGTTGAATTTCATGATTTAAAGATGCACAATCACTTTCAACATAATGAAGGTAAACCACTGGTCAAAGGTTAGGTCACTGTTTATATAAGTTCCCAAATTCCAAAGAACTGGGTCATCCCTTAGGGGATTAGTCAATGTAGTATTTCCCTGGGGTAGACAACTTCCCAAAGGATAGAACATTATATATTTTGGCATTTAGATTCGGTCCATGATTTTATTTATTTGGGACAAACCTTCCTGCATGATAGCTAATTCACTGGGGATACAATGACTGCTCCTAGCTTCCAGTCATCTGCAAACTTAGTCATCCAGAATCATTTGGTATTGGCTATTACTTCAGAAAAGTAGATGCTAAATAGTGTAGGTCCTAGGACAGAACCCTGGGGACTCCACTGCACTTGTGACTGGTCCTTGTGTGGAGGTAATTTCCTATATTTTGATTATCTGTGTCCTATCTCTGAGCCCGTTGGCAATCCAGCAGGGGACAGAGGGGGTTTATTTCCAGCTTATTTAGCTTTTCTACTATACCTGAGTAGAGAATTGAGTCAAAAGATTTGGTCAGGTTGAGATATATGGTATGTACCATTTTACCTTCATCTATTGCTTTGGTGACCTTTTAAAAATCCACCAGGCTGAGTAAGCATAACCTGCCCTTGACGAATCCAGACTGAGATGATGAAAAAAAATTTGTCTCCTGCTATTGGAAATAAGCTTAATGTGACAGACTGCCTAAAGTTCTATTGTCTATATCAGTATTTCATGGATTTGGGAACAAAATGCAATGGATTAGTCCAGATAAAATAACTTTGGTATAAAACAAGAACACTTGTCCATCTTACAGTTGTTGAATGAAGATCTTAGAATGGGTGATTTAAACAACAGAACTGAGGAATTAGAACATTGATGTATTATTAGAATCCAAGCTGACAAAGAGCCAGGGCTAAATGAGGCTGTTTCTTTAAGACCTCATTTAAAGCAGTGTGGTTTAGCTAAGTGATGCATCAAATGCTAGCAATGAATAACCTTGTATCACATGTGTTATATTTTTGTAGTGATTGGCTGTGAGTGTTTTTTCAGGTTGTTAGTTAAGTGATACAGTGCTATTCAGTATCATTGACTGATATATCATGTGTTTTATAGTTATAGTAATTGGCTGTGAGCTATCTTTTAAGTTGTGGATTTGTCTTTTTTGTCGATCTGAGAAAGCACCTATTTATAGGAGTGAAAGCACTTATCCTTGATAAATTACTGCATTTGTTTTTAGCCATGTTTGTGTTCTGTGATTTTATTTACCTCACTTTTAAACTTTGAGTTGAAAAACAATTTCAGTCACCCCTTGGTTCCTTAGAAGTTTTTGATTTGGCTTAAGTTTGTTATTGTTACAGTTACCACAGCCAGAAAGATGTAAGGCTGCAGGCATTGATATGTTCCTTACCCTACTGTTGTCACAGAGGTCATGATCTTATCATTAGAGCTTTTGTTGAACCATAAATTTGTATGGCATTGCTGCGAATCCATAAACACAGTTTTGTACTCTCATCCTCAGAAAGTAACTGAGTGGTGATTATATTTTATGAATCCTGTGGAGATAGCTCCAAACTTTGCATAGCCAATACTATGAATTTAAAGATTCTGCTGGCAAATTCACGCAGTGATCAGAACAAAGGAATGCAACTACATCAGTCTCCTTTGTAAAGGCAATTCATGTAGGGACCTGTAATGATGCAACCTGGTCCTCGGGCACATGTTCACTAAACATTAAAGGTCTGATTATCTCCCTAAAACAAGGGTATGGTTTGCCACAAAGACTGTACAAGGTATGGTAGCTAATGCTACCACCTTAACCTTTGATCCACAACCTGCTGTTTTAGCCAAATCCAAAGACTGTACCAGGAAATTATAAAAGAATGGAATAACATTGTGAGTTGTGTAAGGTACTTACCATACTGGTACATGTTGAACTTTGCCCACTGAATCTAACTCCCTCTTTCTATTCTTCTCTGGTTGGCATTAGTGTTGTATGGCTATTGCTAGTGCAATGCTTATGTTGTGATGGCTGATTGCATTGTTATTGGGCTAACAAAAGATATGGCAATATAAGGCGCAGTGTAAATTCAGCCTGCGTTTGTTAGGTACACAAGGTGGAGCACACCAGGGAGCAGTTTTGTATAGCGAGCAATCCATGTGACATGCGAGCTCCTGAAAGAATCATCTCCTTTATGTGTCACTTCACTCTGATTTTTGTGGTAGGGATTCATCAGACTTGTATGATTTCACTTCATATCAAAGCTAGGGCTCCAAATATCACTTTTGTCAGAATAAGACACATTTTCTTATGCAAAACCAGACAAGCCCGAGGTACCAACCCAGTCTTTAAATAATATAGAAAACACAGAGCTTTAACCTTGTATTATTATGCAAATCATTTATTCATCAAAAGTGAAGCACTTTCATCCTTCTTAATACTGGGGCTTCATCAGAACTGGATTGGTTCCTCAGACTTGTCTGGTTAAGTGTTTGCACTATCTGAGGATTCTATCTGGTGTTATTGGCACATTTTCTTATGGCTGACATTTTAGGGCTGAACTTCAAGAAATTTTGTTTCCTGTCTGCATATTTTAAGATGGCACCCTCCCTAAGGATGGGTAGTTTTGTTTACCACACTGCCAGTCAGTGGTCTTAAAGCGAGGAGTGGTACTAGTTATTGCTGCAGAATATTGATCCAGTGGATTATCCTCTTGAAGGGTTGGTACCCTAATGTAAACATTCACTTGGGAGATATACATGGAGTTAGTTACACAGTATTAATTTGAATACTTGCCAAACCTGCATTTTTTGTGGAAGTGGCCATTTTTTGCAGTGTCATACTGTGAGGTGGTAATGCATATTTGGCTGAAGCAGCACTTCATCAAACAAGGGCACTTAGGGGGATTCCTCTCAACTCCGAGATTGTTTCCTACATTATCGGAATAATTCCATTGCAGTTCCTTGTTTGAGGGCTTAGGACTGCCCACAAGGAAAATGTCTTAAAAATGATACTGCAAAAATTGAATGAGAAAGACTTTAAAATGGCATTTGCAAGGTAGTTGAGTGAACAGCTGGCCTAGACTATTTGTCAAAAGCTGAGCTTATGTACAGTCTTCCTCTATCCTCTTTATCTATTTCCCATCCTTCACCCCAGGCTACTGTGTCCTGCATTTTCTTTTCTTTTCTTGATTGTGACTCAGTATACTTAGAATTCTTGTCCACTGTGCCAATCCCATGTAATTTATTTTTGTGGATGTAATGATTTGATGGAAAAAAATTCTCAAAGCTTCCTAAATTCAGACCTAGCCTCTTGGCACTTACAGGAAAATCCCTGACTGTTTTCCGGATGACAAGTGTTTAATTAGCAGCACATGCACTGCAGGGATAGGACAAAGCTGCCATCACCAGCTTGCTTATCCTATGGGAGAGAGGCTGCCTATCTTGCTGCTGTAGCCTCATTATGAGTCTGCCAAACTCAATGCTGTAAGCAGTATACCACTTAGGAAGTTACGTGTGTGTGGAAGCACACATGTACATCCTGAAGGCAGCAACTGCAGAGCTTGCAAGGTTGTGGGGGCTCGGCCATAGTCTCTGGTAGCAGTATGAAAGTGAGCAATACCCTCAATTTCTTCACTGAACCCAGACTTGGGTTGAGTTAACCTAGGAAAGGCTAAAGCAAGTCCATTTGAACTGATGAATGAGAAGAGCCAGTGGCAGGTGATGATCAGCTGAAGGGGAAGGTTGTAAAGAAAAAAAAAGAAAACACACAAATTCAGTAATAGTAATACCCATTTGTTAACTAAGTAGATCCACTTGGACACACATTCTGCTCCTGGGTTGCCACTGAAACACTGAAAACAATGTCTGGTTAAATGACTTGCTGAAGGTTATGCAATAGGCAAATGAGGGCTGATGGAATCAAAGCCTGTACCACAGGGATTACAGCTTACTGCCTTAACTCTCTGTGCCAACCATGTCAAACCCAGAGCTGTTTGACATGCTACACTTACAGAAATCCCAATGCCTCTGAGCCACATGCTCCAGGGACCTACAACTTGTCACCACAATAAACAAAACATGCTGGAGGGACAGGTTCCTGTCCCAGAGACTCCCCATACTTTGGAACAGACTGCCCATTTATGCCAAGCAGAGCACCTCATTAACCCTTTTTAAGAAAAATCTTGACGATTGGATGAGAGATAGGAAATTCACCCGGGGATCACTTATGTGGCTCTGCTTGACAGGGGCACAGGAAAATAATTTTTGGGTGGCGAAAGCCAGGGAATCTTTATGGCTAGGCTTGTATAGAACCTAGGGCCAATAGTCTAGTACCTACCTATGAACCCAGTAACTGAATAAACTACTTGAAACTTCAACAAGGTGTCTTTACAGGGATGGTATCAGAGATAGTCTCCTAGATCTGCTAGCTAAAGTGATTTTATCTGGAGTAATCTGTTGTACTCTATTTGTTGTTAGTCGCGTCACCCTCTGGGTCACAGATGGGATACCAGACCTGACTTGAGCTTTCTGGATTACCTTTGTATTTTATAGATTTGGAGTAACTGCATAGCTGGTATTTATGGAAGTGAATAAATCTAATTATCATATAAATATTGATCAGAATGAACATTTCAAGTTATATAATTATGTTGTTACATATGTTTGAGCCTATATGTATACAGACATGGGTATTGACTGAAAAAAGTCTTTAAATGGTCATCTGAAATCCGTTCACCAAAAACTTAAAATTTTTCTGACTTTTTACAAAAATTCCTAATGTTTCTAAAAGCAGCTAGTAAACTGTTTTTGTTAAAGTTTCCTTAAAATGTCCACAAGTGGATGAATAACAAAGGCTTTGCGCATTTCATACTTATTCAAAATGTAAAATTTCTGGTCAGGAGAATCATATACTTAGTCAGATCACAGAAAGAAACTTTAGTTGCAGAGGCTTAATTGGGTCATATTCATTGTCAGAATGCTAAGGAATATCACTGCAATCAAGGTAAAAGCCAACCCTATCTACTTCTGTCATGTACGTCGGCGGCGTAAAAGCTGTTGTGGATAGAGTTATTTGAATGATGTATGTTCCAGATATAAAGAAGAGGCAATGTATCATAGGTTCATAGATTCATAGGTGTGTACTAGGCTGATGGCCCTGGGGCCTTTACAGGCCTAGCCATAGGATTACCCTGACATAGTGCCACCCGACTTTAGTTCCCAGTACCTCTGTCGAGTAGAGCCACTGGAATTATCCCCGGGGTGAATTTTCTATTTCCCATACACTCATCAAGATTTCTCTTGAAGGGGGTCAGCAAGGTGCTCTGCTTAACATGTATGGGAAGGCTATTCCATAGCATGAGCAGTCTTTAGGTTATGAACCTGTCCCTCCAACATGTTCTGTTGATTGTGGTAATGAAGTTAAGGTCTCTGGATTGTGTGGCATGGAGGGATTTGATATCTTTAGATGTAGCATTTATAACAGAGCTGTGTCAGACATGGCTTTGTAAGTCAAGCAGAGATTGCCTCTAAGTAGGTGATATGAGATGGAGAATAGTTTGAAATTTTTGAGTCTGTCCATATAGAACAAGTGTTTAAGGCCTAGGAGGTACTTTTGCAGCCTCTCCAGTTGTTGCAGGTGTCTAGTGAGGTACATGCCAAATGAAAAGAGTGATGATAAAGTAGAGGGAGACAATGACGTCTTTCTTCCTGGATGCAAACCCTTAGTAATGGAATGTGTCACATAGAAGGACTTTCTGACCACAGTGGGAATGTATTGATTAAAAGAAAGGGTGCTATCACCCTGTGTTCCCAGATGTCTTATTACACCTTCTGTGTTCAGTGGACTACCATCAATGTGGTAATTCATGGGAACCGGGTTTTTCACAAAGGGGATGACAACACATTTTTTGGCATTGAGCTTAAGGCCATGATTCTGACACCAGATGTTGGTCTCAGTGAGGCCATTCTGTAGGATGTCAACATCACTTGGGGAGTTAATAATAGCTCCCACCTTGCAATTGTCTGTGAACTTTGTCAGGCAGAGTCCCTTCGTGTTGGTCTGGACTTCAGAGAAGTAGATACCAAACAGGAGAGGACCCAGGACCAAATCCTGTGGGACTCCACTCATGACTAGTTGGCAGTCTGACATGGAGTCAGCTACTTTCACACTGTGGGTTCTATCTGTGAGCCAGTTTGCAACCCACCTAGTGATATAGGGGTCGATGCCTAGCTTAATGAGTTTTTCTATGATTCCTGAGTGGGGAATGGTACCAAAGGTCTTAGCCAGATCAAGGTAGGCTGTATGAACCACCTTGCCTTCACCTGCAGCTCTGGTGACTGACTCAAAGATATGATCTACCCTTCACAAAACCAAACTGTGTGGGATCCAGAGTTTGGAGGTTCCACATATCCTTGTTTATTGCATCCATAATGATGCATTCCATAGCTTTGCATATCAGACTCGTCAGGCTAATGGGACGATAGTTCGCAGAGTCTGTAGTTGCTTCTCCTTTGTGGAGAGGGATGACTGTAGCAGTGCACCATTCGGTAGGGACCAAGCCTGAGGTGGGGCTGTGATTGAACAGGGCACACAGTTGAGGTGCCAATTCACTCTGTAGTTCATGTAGAACACAGCCAGGGATATTGCCAGGTTCCATAGAAGCTGTATTCCTGGCATTGGACAGTGCTGTTTTAACCTGTGCAGCAGTAATACTGGGTGCCTGACAATCTACTGGTAAATGTGATTGCGCCTTTGGGGGGGGTAAAGTTGGCACTGAATCTGTTGGCCATTATATTGGCAATATCTGTTGGCTCGGTATATGAGGTACCATTATGCAGTAGCTCAGAGCATATCTGGGTATTGCCATGGAGCTTCTTTACATAACTATAGAAGACCTTGTGGTTGTCTTTACTATCTGCTGCAATTCTGTTTTCATAGCTATCTTTAGACGATTTGATGAGGGATCTCAACTTTATGTTGAGGCTGATAAGGGAGTTTTTCCAGTCTTGGGACTTCACCTTATTCTGCATCAGTTTCCTCCTTCTGTTGTAGAGTTTATTTATGGCAGAGGACCACCAGATTGGATTCCTTTTATTGGAGGAGAGCATCTTAGTTCTATTTTGTATGGTAAGATCCATGCATTTGTGTATGTGTTCATACAGTGCATTGGTGTATGATCCAGTGGTCATGCAAATATTCTCCATTTGCATGGGTGCCATGAAGTTAGCCACCTCTATTTTTAGGAGCCCAAAGTTAGCTTTGGAGACGTTTTTCATGGTGGTTACCTTTGCAGGGCGGGGGTGGGGGGTGGGAGGGATGTTGATTTTCCAAGGTGATTAGTTTGTGGTCAGATCTAACCAGGGAGGAGCTGACTATTGGTGTAGAGCAATGGTCACCCATGTTAGTAATGACCAGGTCAAGGATGTTGCTACCTTTAGTGGGGGTAAGAATGAGCTGGTGCAGGGCATTGGAATTAATGAACTCCAGGAAACATTGGGCAAGTGTATTGGTACATGAGTAGTTTTGTAACCAAACCAGAAGTGGATAAAACCAGTGAAACTTGTATATTGGAACACCAGCAACAGAAACAAAAAGGTTTTGTGCTTTCATCCATCAGGACATCATCAGAACAATGAACCAGCCCATTCAATCAGTATAAATAGTAATTAAAACCATCACATGACTCAAAGCTCATTAATTAAACAAATAAATCCTATGAACAGTTCATTCTAAGATAAAGAAATATTTAAATTAAAAATACTAAATGTTCAAATACAATCACATTAACATTCTAAACTTTTAAGTAATAAAATGGGTGAAATGGAGTAAGTATCATTAAGTCCTGGCTCCACTAGGGAATTTAGCTTGAGGTGCCATTTCAATTCCCTCACAAGTAAATGTTCTTCCACAATTCTACCCCTATCATCCCCCTTAAGCTGTTCTATGACAAAATACCCAAATTTGTGTCCAGGATTTTTTTGAATATATCCGAACAAAGCATTTGTGTCTTTTTTATTTGTAATATCTCTTTCATGTTCGTACATTCTTTGTCTCACCCGTCTTATAGTTTTACCTATGTAATAGGCAGAACAATCCAAACAGCAGGCAGCATAGATAGCCCATTTGGTGTTACACTTATATTTCTCCTTAATGAGAACCTTAAACCCATTAAGAAAAAACTGACAGCCTACTAAAATATGAGGACAAGTTCTACAACATCCACACTTGGACATACCTTGGGTGTCAGATGAAATGCAATCCCTACTATGTGTTCTCTCCAATAACTGTTGGAAACACAGGTCCTTCCTATAAACCACAATTTCTTTATCACCTAATAATCTACACAATTGGGGGTTCACAGATATCAGTAGCCTGTTATTTCTCACTGTTTGTACAATTTCATGACTATCCAAAGAATAGGTACAAATAAAGGACTATTAATAAAGGGCGGTGTGCAAATGCACGCAAACGCACATATTTATGAAAGAAAGTTGAAAGGGATAGAAATCTGTCAAAAATGGCCAATAAAATTGCAGTTTCAGAGCTGGAAACTACTCCTCTAGTGTTAGATAGGCAGTACAATACTTCCACTCTCACTGGTAAGCAGTAGGACCTCCCTGTACCACAGCAAGGTCCGGATAGCTCTGAACACTGAAACTAAAATCTTGAAACCAGCAAAGCCTGGAAACTGGACTATTCTAGTTAGAAAAGGTGGGAAATTAGCAAACAAGATAGAATTTTTTTTGGTTAAATCAGGCTAAACAATGCAGTTATACAGTAAATAAACACAGAAAGGCTAATGTACTTGAGTGTATAGCCCAGAACAGTAAACTCAATTAAAACTTTGCAAAATTAGAAATTTGAAAATTTAAACTTTTTAAATAAAGCAAGACAAGTGCACAACTGGAAAATGACTTACAGGCAGAAATGCAGTGAAATAAGTAGCTAGTCTACTTTTTAAGCTTTCTGAGAAGTGCAGGTAATAAAAACGACCAAAATCAGCAAAAATTAGAAAATTCAGTCAAAAGTACTTGCAGTCAGCACAAAAAGTCTATCTTTCTCATTTCTGGTGCTGTAGTAGTCTGCAGGATGCCCGAACTGGATCTGCTGATCTAAAACAATCTCAAACATGTGCAAATGCGCGTATTTATGCCAAAAAGTTGAAAGGGATAGAAATCAGCCCAAAATGCCAATAAAATTGCAATTTCAGAGCTGGAAACCACTCCTCTAGTGTTAGGCAGTACAATGCTCACCACTCTCACTGGTAGGCAGTAGGACCTCCCTCTACCACAGCAAGGTCCGGATAGCTCTGAACACTGAAACTAAAATCTTGAAACCAGCAAAGCCTAGAAGCTGGACTATTCTAGTTAGAAAAGGTGGGAAATTAGCAAACAAGATAGAATTTTTTTTGGTTAAATCAGGCTAAACAATGCAGTTATACAGTAAATAAACACAGAAAGGCTAATGTACTTGAGTGTATAGCCCAGAACAGTAAACTCAATTAAAACTTTGCAAAATTAGAAATTTTAAAATTTAAACTTTTTAAATAAAGCAAGGCAAGTGCACAACTGGAAAATTACTTACAAGCAGAAATACAGTGAGATAAGTAGCTAGTCTACTTTTTAAGCTTTCTGAGAAGTGCAGGTAATAAAAACGACCAAAATCAGCAAAAATTAGAAAATTCAGCAAAAAGAACTTGCAGTTAGCACAAAAAGTCTATTTTTCTCATTTCTAGTGCTGTAGTAGTCTGCAGGATGCCCAAACAGGATCTGCTGTTATTTATGTGTGAGGAAAGCAACAATTCAATGAGTTGGAATGTTGGAGAGTTTTGAGAAAGTAAATATTTTTCTTTCAGTCAGAAGCTGATGGGATTGCATAGACTGCAGTATTTAACATGTAAATGAGATGACAGGGGTGAGGGTACTCTTATTACACATATATGTATTCAGACCCCCACATATAATGCACACACACATACACAGACATTTAAAGATAAACCTGACCTACCAACAACAACAAAATTATTTTAGCATCTTTACTTATAAGTGGAAACATCATAAAACAGCACCAGATCTACCTACCAATTGTGCAGCTTTGCAACATTTTCTAAAGTCAGAGTTTCCAGAATTCCCTAGCATCAACTTACACACACATGTACAAACATATACAAACACACACACATCACTCATACACTGGATAAAGTCATAGTCACTGTACATTTGTGTGTGTGCGACGCGCGCGTGTGTGTGTGTGCGTGCATGCGTGTGTGTGTGTGTGTGTGTGTGTGTGTGTGTGTGTGTGTGTGTGTGCGTGTGTGTGTGTACACAAGCATATAGGTATGTGGTAACCAAAACAGCAAATAAAATCTAATCTAACTTTTAACATTTTTCTTGAAATTCTCACTTTAAAACATCAGCAGTGCCTTTCATAATTGGCATTCATGATGCCTTCCATTCATACAGTATGCCATTCCGATCCTTTATGCTCCTTTCCTGGTAGCATTAGTGTCCATTAGCAACTTGGTTATAATACTTTCCAAGGTGGTCATTCTATTTCTGGATGTCACTCTCAGTGATTGTCATGTCACTAAACTCAGCAAAGTGGAAAGGTTTTTCCTTATGTTTTCCGCTTTTAATAAGTGCATAAAACTATGTTTTCTAATCTGAAATATGATGTAATACAGTTATTCTGTACATTTGGGTATGTGTGCATGTAAATAAATATTTATTTGTCTGTCTGCATGAGTGTACAGTTGTGTGTGCATTAGTTCATGTTTGTATGTCAGAATCTGTGATAGTATGTGTCCCTGTCCCATGACACCTCTACAATGCAGACTGCCTCTTTTCCCAAAAATAACAGGATTTCCTTGGATTACCCTAAGCAGAAGAAAGACTGATGACAGCACCTTGCATGAAATATATGTAAAACTCTACTCAAGTGTGAACACACAAATTTATTGTTTTCACTTCTTCAGTGAATCTGATTTCATTAACCCAGCCACTGGAGATGCACAAGCCAGTGCATTTCTTTGTGCCAGTCCCAAGCCCGGATAAATGGGGAGAGTTATGTCAGGAAGGGCATCCGGTGTAAAACTTCTGCCAAATGATATATGCAGACAGCAATACAGATTTCCATACCGGATTGGTCGAGGCCCGGGTTAACAACGACCGCCACCAGTACTGTTAGCCAACAGGGTGCTGGCAGAAATTGTGCTACTGTTGGCCGAAGGAGAAGAAGAGGGGGAAGGCATGCCCATAGGCAGGAAGCGAGGAGGAAGTTTAGGAGTGTAGTAGTGAGAGTAGGAACTTTGAATGTTGGCAGTATGACTGGTATAGGGAGAGAGCTAGCTGATATGATGGAGAGAAGGAAGCTTGATATATTGTGCATGCAAGAGACTAGATGGAAGGGGAGTAAGGTGTATAGGAGGTGGGTTCAAATTGTTCTAGCATGGTGTGGATGGCAGGAGAATTGGGGTAGGGGTTATCCTGAAGGAACATTAAGCTAAAAGTGTTTTGGAGGTGAAAAGAGTGTTGGATAGAGTGATGTTTATGAAGCTGGAAATTGATGGTGAAATGATGAATGTTGTTAGTGTATACGCTCCACAAGTTGGGTGTGCGATGGATGAGAAAGAAAAATTTTGGAGTGAGTTGGAGTTGGTGGTGTACCCAAGGGTGAGAGACCAGTGATTAGAGTGGATTTAAATCGGCATGTTGGTGAAGGGAACAGAGGGGATGAGGAAGTGACGGGTAGGTATGGTGGTAAGGAGAGGAATGCAGAAGGTCAGATGACACTGGATTTTGCAAAAAGGATGGACATGGCTGTGGTGAATACATATTTTAAGAAGAGGGAGGAGCATAGGGTGACATACAAGAGTATTGGAAGATGCACACAGGTGGATTGTATTCTATGCAGGACGGCCAGTCTGAAGGAGATTGGAGACTGTAAAGTGGTGACAGGGGAAAATGTAGTCAGGCAGCAGAGAATGGTGGTCTGTAGGATGATGTTGGTGATCAAGAAGAGGAGGAGGAGTGTGAAAGCATTGCGAAGGATTAAATGGTGGAAGTTGAAAAAGGGTGATTGTGAGGTGGAGTTCAGGGAAGAGTTAAGACAGGCACTGGGGGGTAGTGAAGAGTTAGCGAATAGCTGGGTAACTACAGCAGAACTGGTAAGGGAGACAGCTAGAAAGGTGCTTGGTGTGACATCTGGACAGAGGAAGGAGGTCAATGAGAACTGATGGTGGAATGAGGAAGTACAAGAGAGTATACAGAGGAAGAGGCTGGCGAAGAAGAAGTGGGATTGTCAAAGAGATGAAGAAAGTAGTCAGGAGTATAAGGAGACGAGGCGTATGACAAAGAAAGAGGTGGTGAAGGCTAAGGATAAGGCATATGGAGAGTTGTATGAAAGCGTGGACACTAAAGAGGGAGAAAAGGACTTGCACCAATTGATTTTCTGCTGGAACTGTGGTTTGGACCCTCTGCAGTAAGTATTTTCTCTTGGTTTGTTTACTCTGTTTTGGAGTCACTACAGTTACTTTTGAAGAATTGCAGAGAAGCCCATCCTAATTTGTCATTAGCATTTTTGTTGGTTTGTTAGACATGATTTTATCTAATTAATAGCTCTTTTCTTCTATGTAGTTAGAGACCGGCATCTACTTATGTGTGGAAACTTATGATATAGAATTGAATAAATGCTACCAGATTGGCATATATACCCAAGAAGACTGAATGCTGTAATTAAAGCAAAAGGTGCTTCAACAAAGTATTAGTTTAATGGTTTGTACACTTATCCAGCCAGGTTATTGTACATTTTTTATTTTTTATATTTTCCCCTAACAGATTTGTTTGTTTTTCATCTGAATTCTACAAGTTATAGGTCACATTAAAGATAAGAAAATTTTGAAATGATTTATTGTTGTCTCATTTTTTATATCACAAAAACCTGGCATTTTAACAGGGGTGTGTACACTTCTTATATCCACTATATATATATATATATATATATATATATATATATATATATATATATATATATATATATACACACACACACATATATATATATATATATATATATGTATATATATATATATATATATATATATATATATATATATATATATATGTGTGTGTGTGTGTGTGTGTGTGTGTGTGTTTGTATATATATATATATATATATATATATATATATATATATATATATATATTTATATATACACACATACAGATATATATATAGATACATATATATATATATATATATATATATATGGGTTCATGTCAGTACACCGACAAGCGGAACATCGACATTCACTCCACCGACACATGAAATAATCGAAACTGCAAACAAGGACATTTAACAGGTAAGAGTTTTAATTTCGCTAATCATGCCTACCATGTTTTAGTAAGTGTGGCAGTGTTATGCATGTGTTTGAGGTTTGTACAGTTATATTAGATTTTGGTTATTAGATCTTAGGAGTCTTTGAGGCATGTGCATTTTAAAGGTGGAGGTGAGTGAGGGACAGAGGGATAGTTGGAAAATGAGTTTGTGGGCAAAACTGAGCTGAGTAAAGGACAGATAGTTAGGAAGCTCAAGCCAGTTTAGTTTGTGGAGAGATACACAGTGGTGGGTAGATGCTTTGTGGCCAGTGGCAAATTTTGCAGTTTTATTATAACATGTGGACAGTTTTGTTTTAAGGGATGATTGAAGGTTTGTTAGGATAGGAGCGCCGTAAAGAAGGGAAGGGATAAGGAATGTTGTAGCCAGAGTGACCTTAGTAGTTGTAGAGAGGAATTGATTTTGGCGATAGAGCATGCCAAGTTTAATGTGGGTTTTTTTATGTTTAGTAGTAAGTGCATCATTGTAAATAGAGCCACCTATAGAGAGTCAGAAGATATAGCAAACCTACTGGCTGATAAATTTAGCTCCAACTTTACCCTTCTTTCCTTCTTAACCTTCCTTAAGGAAATACCATCAAATATAACTCCCCCTGCTATCATTAGGGAATGGGTCCTTAATGCTCTCTCTAAGGCCAAGAACACTGCATCAATGGGCACAGACAATATCCCAGGTTGCCTTCTAAATAGCATGAGATATTACCTATCAAGGCCTCTTGAATTGCTATTTAACTGTAGACTCCAAACAGGCTTTGTGTCTCATAAATGGAGAAAAGCAGCAGTCATCTCTTTGCACAAAGATGGGCCATCTACGGACCCATACATTTCATGAGTCTTATATGTAAAGCCGTGGAAAGAATTATCATGGAAATGATCAACAGTGATATAGTAAACCTCCAGATACTGGACCCAACCCAGTTTGGTTTCCTCAAGGGCAGATCATGCCTACTCAAGCCAGTAGACTTCTTTGAGAAGGTCACCAAAGCAATGGATGAGGACAAAATGGTTCACACTGCCTACCTTGATCTGGCCAAGGCATTTGACACAATAACCCACTAAGGACAGACTCGTATGTCACCTGGTGGATAGCCAACTGGCTCACAGACAGGACCCAGGAAGTTAGAAATTGGGAATATACCTCTACAAAGAGGCCAGCCACAAGTGGAGTCCCTAAGGGATCAGTCCTTGTACTACTCCTTTTTGGCATTTACTTCTCAGAAGTCAAGGCTAATGTCAGTGATCTCGGGGTGACTAAATTTGCAGATAATTGCAAATTAGGAGCTATCATTGAATCCCATACTGACACAAATGTTATGTAGGAGGGGCTGACACAGGCAAACAACTGATGTCAGAGCCATGGAGTAAAACTAAATGCCAAGAAATGTGTAATTGTATCCTTTGGGAAGTCATCAACCCCTGGTAGTTATCATATTGGCTACACACCCCTTAGAGTTGACCCAGTAGTCAAGGACTTTGGGACATTTATCCCAGGGATTATCCTGTCTCTGGAACAGGCATCCATGTGAAGCAGAGTTCTTCCCTAACCCAATTCAAGTACATCTTGGACAACTGGATGGGGAACAGAAAATTAATGTAACAAGAAGATATCCAGAGCCTGAGGAATACAAAACTCTTTATTAAAACAAAAATGGTAAGTGCTTTCGCGGTCATCCGCTTCTTCAGACCATACTACAAACAAAAGGATACAAGCCTTAAATACAGCACTTAAACCAATCACAGATAAAACCAATTAGATAATTAGTGTAGTAAGCTTTTCTTCTTCAGTGCTGGTTTTAAAGAAACAGCACCGTTTAAACCAGGGGACATGTTAGCTCTAAAGTCAATAATCCATCTTAGTTCTGCATATTCAGTGTTGTTTGTCAAATCACCCTCTTTTTGACTTGCATAAACAGTTTGCCAAATCAAAAACAATGTGAATCACCTGCCTCTTGTACATGTTTAGCTAATGCATTAGTCAATTTTAAATTACGAATGTCATTTAAATGTTCCATCACCCTTTCTTTTAAAGTTCTGTTTCTCCTTCCAGTATAGAAACAGTCACAGGAACAGCATTTTGCCAGGAAGACAATATTCTTAGTCAGAAAATCAGCATAAAAAGAAAATTCCAGCTGACACAGTGTTCTGGGGTGCATTATAACACTTGAAGACCATACACATTTGCAGATTCTACATGATCTACATACAAATGTGCCCTTATGTTCTGAAACAGGAAAAGGGACCTGTGTTTGTTTATAATATAATCTGCGTTTCAAGGACTTGCTATTCTTGAAAGTGAAGTGGGGTTGTGTGCTCACTGCCTTACACACCTCTGGGTCTGTCAGTAGGATGGGCCAATTTCTTTTCACAATGTCACATCTCCTACTTACATCACTAGAGTAGGTGAGGGTATCCCTACTAGTATTCTCCAATCGATTTTCATGACATTTAGTTGTTAACTGTTCACGCCTTTCTGAAAAATAAGGTCATATGTTAACACAGTCACTACACTTTGTATATGCTATAGTCCTCTCTATATCACCTATCCTATAGCCTCTGTGCAACAAATCAACCCGAAGCTTATCTAATCCTTCTTCTAGGTCCTCATTCTCTGTATGCAACCTCATACATCTCATTACTTGATTCTTAATTAAACTGCGCTGCACATGTCTTGGCTGCATACTAGTATTATGTAGTAGATTGTTTTCCCTACATGGCTTCCTGTATGCACTAGCAGATAAATGCCCAAGTTCGCTCTTACTAATGGTAGTGTCTAAATAATCTATGCTAGTGTATGAACAATGCATAGTAAATCTAGGAAAGGATGTCCTACTTTCTAAGTAGTTCTTAAACACAGAAAGTAGCTCACTCGGACCGTGCCATACAAAAAAGAGGTCATCTGCAAAACATTTGTAGAACTTAATATAAGATATGAAATGGTCATTAACAAGCACTGATTGTTTCTCCCAGTGTACCAACACTATGTTGGCATAAGTGTTGGCACACACTGCCCCCATCGCTAGATTTACTATGCATTGTTCAAGGTGGGAAAGGGATTGGGGAAACTCTGTATTGGAAGGTGAACCTCTAGACCAGGTACCACCCTGGGGTTGGACTGCCTTGGTAGAACAGGAAAGAGATTAGAAAATTCTTTATCAGAAGGGGGAGAAGTACTGGACAACTGTAGTATGTGCTTGCACATGGCATTTTTTTAAAGCTCTATCTCCCACTGATGTGTGGACACATGCCACCTAGATGGGTATAAAATGGTGCCTAATGGGTAATACCATCAACTACATTGTGTCACATCTTTCTCGATCAACCTTTCTATAGCAACAGCTCTTATCAGTGCCCCAGTATCATCTAGAGAGCTCATGGCCTGCTATGCCCCCTGTATGTTTTCATCTCTGCCGTATGGAAGAAGTGAGCAGGCAAAGCCTAATCATTATTCTTCCAGCAGGTGCCTGACCTAGGTCTAAATGTAGATTTTCTAACACAAACTAAGAGAAGCAACTGCCAGAAAGAAATGTGGAAGGAATAACTATAACTTTTAAAGACTGCAGGCAGAAATATAGAAAACATTTTTTATTGATTGACCTACATGCTAGAACTGGATGTTATAGAATTATAAACATTAGTTGTTAAAGAAAAGGGTAGACTGTTTTTATGATAATAAAATCAATAATTATAGTTTAGAATCGTTGAAATACATACAAAAATAAATTTAGCAATTTTAAATATGACAAGTACGAGAAGTTCTGTCATTGATTGAATTGCTGATAGTGAAGCTTGTAATATGGAATATGTACTGAAAGTTGATTCAAGGACTGAAACTGACCACTTCCCATTTCTGCTTAAGTATAGAACAGAGTATGAATCTGCAACTAGATTTAAAGTAAAAGCTATTGAATTTAGGAAAAATAAAATCTGGTTAATAAGACAGTAAGCTAACAGAAACATTGATATTGTATGTTAATGAGAAGGTTAATAAAGACACTGTAATAGAATTGTTTTGCAGAAGTGCATAATACGTTACATAGTTAAGAAACAGATGATGATTCATACTGCTTAGTTGGTATGAAAGTCAGTGTCAATGACTGAAATACACATTTAGAAAATGGGATAGAGCTTAGAGACCATGAATATTACATTCAAATTAGCAAATAAATACTCTATAGAAAGTGAAAGGTTGGAGACAATGTGGCATTATAAGCAGACCCTGAACAGGAACTGTGACAAGGGAATGGAATGCAACACTGAAGATACATGGGATGAAACTGGGAGCAGACAAGACAGCTGTTATGGCAGCAAATGGGGGGATCAGAAGAATATGAAAATTAAGAGAGGGGAAAATAGTAGAAAGTTGTTAACAGCTTCAAGTACAAAGGTTGAAGAAAAGGAAGTCTGAATGAGGAGATCAACGCTAGAATCATAGGGGCTGCAGCCAACTGGTACAGAGTGTCAGGAGTAGTGTGTGATAGAAAAAGCCATAGAAGCTGAAAAGTAAGGTGCACAAAACAGTGGAGTGACTAATATTTCTGTATTGTACAGACACCTAGGCAGTGAAAACAGAGAACTTGAGGAAGCTGGAGAAGATGCAGATGAAGTGCCTGAAATAGGTGGTAGGATGCACACTGTGGGATAGTCAAATAAATAATGACATCAGAGCAGAAGCCAAAGAAGCTCCACAGCAGAGAAGGTCAGTGTGACCAGACTGTGGTGGCATGGGTACATTTGCAGAAAAGAAGATGATGATGTGGTGAAGGTGATTTGGAAAAACAAGATGAAGGCAAGTGTAAATGAGGCCATCCAGCAAAGAGATGGTAGGATTGTGTGAGAGAAGGCCTGCAACAGCCAGGCATGTCTGCCAAAAAAGGTAGGAGTGTGGCACTGCCATGCCCTGACCCCATGTAAAAAATGGGAAAAGGAAGGACGATTATCATGACGATGACATAAAGTGATAATGAGATTACTTAGTCCCAGTGACTGGTGACAGTATTAAAAAGAGGAGAATGACAAGTTAAGAAGTAGGCGTGACCAGCATTACGATGTTAACTGTGGCATGCTGCTAGAAGCTTCTTTAGAAAGAACTACCAAACAGTTTAGAAATTCAAGCAATTCGAAAGACCTTGCTCTAGATGGGGTCATAAATTAGGAATTTTAAAGTTACTCCAGATTAGCAGGTTAACATCCTCAAAATATTTTTGATATTATTTATGCAAACAGCTCTGAATTTCCTGAATCATACAGAGGGAGAGTAATTATTCCACACCATAAGAAGGGAAACTGAAGGAATGTAGCTCTTTATCACAAAATAATTTTATTAGATCATTCCTTAAATATCTGTTGAACACTGCTATGATGTAAGTTAATTAAATTAGGAAGAACTCGTCAGAATATGTGAATACTTTATTTAAATATTTAGATAAGGGAATCCATGCAACAGTGAACATAACACTTAAAAAAGTGTTAAAAGTGTTTTAGTTTATAAAAGTCTTTCAGCTTTTCCCGGTTAGGGGTTGCCACAGCGGAACTCCGGTCTGCTAATGATTGGCAGTGGATTTTTACGGTACCAAGTTGCCAGCCCGACACCCAACCTTCAAAGAAGGCATACCCATTCACGCACACACCTACCTGCAAGTCTTTACATGTCACTAGACCATGGGGAGGACATGCAGACACCACATAGAAGGCGCTCCAGCCGAGAATCAAACAGGAGAACCTCTTGCTGCGAGGTGACAATGCTAACCACTGCACCACTACCTGTTTTAGTTTATAAGTATTAATATTTAATATTTTTTCTGATAATTCTAGTGGTAGGCCTTTTTGATAGTTAATTAGTTAGTCATTTTGTTAGTGAGTTAGTTTCTTAATTAGTAAAGTTTCCATTAGGTTAGCCTTAATAACCTGTTCTTACATTATATATTTTAATTTGCCTCTAGTTTCAGTTCTAAGGTAGCACAGTCTCAGTTTACACTATGGTCTTAAGGGGGAGGGGGGACTTGGTTAAAAGAATGAGTTTAATGTTTTTAATGTTTTTATTGCTCTTAATAGAAGCATCACCTGTAACTACTCTCTTGTTCCAAATAACTTGATTATATATAAATAATGAATGTTTTTGATGCTTTTCGTTACACTCAACTAGTATCATTTGTTTGTGTGATTCAATAAAAGATATTCCATTTTAACTTAACCGTGGACTTCCTACTATTTTCTGTTTTATTATTTTGTAGTATGTATTTTACAGTTCAATTTTTATATGTGTACTAGGTGCATAACATAATTCAAGAAGTGAAGTTCACACCTTCCACACTGCAAAGTTTCTTCTTGGTTTGTTTTTGACCCAGTATAAGTCGCATACTGTTTTTTGTGAGACTTTGAGGTATACCAATGATTTTTTTCTTTTTTTATTTAAAATTACATGCCATGTTCCCTTTTTAGTAAACTTTTGCATCTGCTCATTAGTCTGAATGTGCTAAAAATAATCTATGATGTAGGTATTAGTATTTTAGTTGGAACTGTGTTATATAAGGCTGTCACCTTTTGAAAAAAGCAAAAAAAACATTAAAGTTATACCCCTTGTCCACCTATTACCCTGCCTTGCCTTATTTCACCCTTTTCCATGTCTGTTTCACCTTACTTTCTGACCATTTACCTATGCAAATGCCTACAGATGTGGTCCGCATCTCACTGGTGATGCTTACACTAAAACTAGTATTCAGCCTGTTATGACAAACAGAATACTAGAGATTGTATTGGCAATTCTGGATTTTTGCCTCAATGTTTTGTTTTCCAGACATTCCAGAGAAAAGAGTGGTGGATGGCATTGCCTACTGATAAGTGCCTACCTGAATATCCGTAAGAACTCCACTTTAGGATCATTCATTGCCTAACTACCTAGGTCAACAGTCAAACATATTTAATATTTGTCAGAAATATTCCAGTAAGTTTCTGACATACATAAATAACTATACCAGTTTATGACAAGAAATTGTAATAGATTTAAACCAAAACAATAATAAGTGGTTTATTAAGATCCATCATATTAAGAAGCATATGAGTGCAGCACACTTCTGTCTAACATTAGTTCTAGGGATTTCTAAAGCTGCATATTCCAAGAAGCATTTTTTGTTTACATTATATTGTGTGTTGCTTATTATAGATGTTGCATATCTCAAAAGTTAAGGCTATTGTTTTGGCTTCAGAACCTCATGGTGTATCTTTCACTGTAATCTTTTGCTTCAACATTTTCTGAAGAACTGCTTCTTTTTCAAGATATATGTAGTAAATTTAGCAAACTATAATGTATCATAACTATAATAATGACAATGTAATCTATAGAAATTAGATGACATTGAGTTGTTAAATGGTATTGAGATGTTTCGGCTTTAGAACTTAATAAATTTGCTATGCTGGCTACAATAATTCTCTTACTACAGTTGGAAGACAGGCATCTAAGTACTCTGTGGAAGATTGTTTCAGTTTAGTATATTTGTAATTTTTGCTTGCATTCGAATATATTTCAAGATGGTAAATGTTATTCTTTGTTTTGCATCAATTACTTGCTAACTATACTTTGTTGTACCCAGAGTTTTGAAATGTAGTTAATGAGCTGTGCATATTTCTGTACATGTAAAAAAAATCTTTCAATAAAAAAATGTGACATTTGCCAAACACAGACATTCAATCATCAATAAAACTTGTTGCATAAGCAATATATCACAAAAGTCTTCAACTGAGCTATGTACTTTAGCAGTTCCAGATTCCTCAGCAGTAATTTTCTTTAAAGGATTTAGATCTTGCCACTTTCATAATCAGAGAAGCCTTCATTTTTCAATTATTTTCTTGTTCCCCTGTTGTTAATTGGAATTAGATTTACTACAGTAATATGCCATTTCTTACAATGTGTTGAAGAATGACTGGCATTTCTTTTTGTTCATTTTAAAATCTTACTGAATCCAGTGAGGCTTATTTGCTTTTCCCATCTTTAGTATGAAAAGTAGTTTGCAGGGCAAACGTGTTTGTCCACCTCTTGTACCTCTCAGCATGCTCTCTGGAGGGTCCCTGTATAACTGGTCTTAACAGCTGCCACTCCATCTTTTGCTCGGGATCAAGCAGGTTAGTATTTGAGGCTTCAGAGGGTTACCATCCAGCGACCAGTGTGAGAGATACGCATTTACTGGAGTCAGTGGTGTCTATTTCATTACAAAAAAAAAAAAAAGAGGGAGAGAGAGAGAGAGAGAGAGAAAGAGAAAGAGAGAGAGAAATTGTACCATTCAACATTGTGTGTTTACTTATTTAGAGAGTGCTTTGTACTTTCATCAGTTTTTGTGGCTGTTTTACATGGCTATCAGCATTAGTGGAAATCCACTATTCAATACTTTGGCTGGTATTCATAGTCCAGGGCTTTGCATTCCTGTAGTGGTAATTTGCAAAGAGCTGCTCTATGAGGATATATGCAAATCCTAGACTTTCAGTATGAATATGGAAATGTGAAAGATTTTTTATAAATGCTCCATCTCCCATCGCAAAGGTACATACGTAGTAGGTGGACAGCTAATACACAGATAAGGGGCCTTAGATGTTTGTGTATTAGTACAATTCTGAAAAATGAATCTATAATAAGGTAATCCAGTAAGCAGCAGTTTACCAGGAGAATACGGAGACATGAGGGAAAGGGGAAATGGAGTACGTAATGCCATATATTTTAAAAAGATGCATAGTTATTGACTTTACTTAAAAAATAGTTTTTATTGTATTTTAGTGTTTATGCATACTTGAATGAAGTACTCAAGGGTTCCTGGGGGAAATGTTTCATTCTGGAGGCAGTGAAGTGGTTGCACAGTCATGGATATACTAATGAAGGGGTCATTAGGGGAAATGTTCCATTCTGGTGCTTGTGCATACATAGACATATTACTGAAGGGATCACCTGGGGAATGTTTCATTTTGCTGCTTGTGGATACTTGGACTTACTCCTGAATGGGTTTCTGTGAGAAATAATGTATTTGTGTGTCAAGGAATTGCTTATACATACATTGTTAGACTGCTGAAGTGATTGCTGGTCAAAATAATTTACTTTGTGTCATTTTTGTGCTTGTGTGTACTTAAGACAAATTGATGAAGATGTCACAAGGGGAACATTTATTAGTGTGTCACGGATGTGCTTGTACTTACTTGGACAAAGTACTAAAGGGTGGTTGTGGACAACTTCGTGGATTGCAACTCCAGTATCAAAGGTGAAGCATCACTTTTAACAACAGATGTACATACACAAGGATGTTGGACTATGAATCACAAAACCACCTTACTAGCATACATGGCTTTATAACATATCTTATTTGCATCACATTATTTTTAAGGTATTTCACATTAGTGTACATGACCTCTATGAATCTCACCTTTGCTACACTCATTTGTAAGCATCAAGAGATAAGCTTATCACATTTGGGTAAGGAAATTTGAATATTGGCCTTTATATATTTTCTGTCTTGTTTTCTATGTGAAGCAAATATTTTTGCTAGCTTTCTGCCAGTTTTCCTTTAATTCTGAGTATATTATGGGTCTCCCTTTGGTGTATTTTCATTTTAACATAATTTAATTTATTCATTTAGGGCAACATTTTTATTCCCTTACTTGTCTCTCATTGGTTCACCCTTCTACCAGTCACCAGGTCATTAATGACCACTTACAAGAGATAGGACAATTGTCTTTCAGTTTTTCCTCCTCTGAGTGGGTTAGTATAAATATATATATATATATGAACAAAGAACCAATGCGGTAAAAAGAATGTATGAAAAAACGTACCCAAGTTGAAGGAGCTGAATAATCCAAGGTCCGTACAGATTCGCCACAAGTGACTCCTTTGCTGTTATATAGGAGTCCACACTCAAGTACAAAACATTATATCCAATGCACACTTTCCTTGTAACACTTTCCTTTAACTGCCGTTCTAAATATGCCAAACAGTTTCTCAAAGCCAAGCACTATTCAATGTAGATGGTTCACTTAAACAGCCGTTCTTGTCGAACCAAACAATTCCACAGGGTCAAATGCTGTTCAACATCAGTAAAATGGACCCAACACGTCAAGTAAAAAGAAACGAAAATTTATTTCACAATTAAAATGAGCGCTTTCACGGTGAATAGCACCGCTTCATCAGATACATAAAAATGAATTAAAACCAACCTTTTATCCAGTCTACTGATCTCAAAAAAGCCTCTTCATTCGTTAGTTCAAATAACCATACATCCATACTACTACAAAACTTACAAACGTTACAAGAGACTGGATGTCCACTGGCTATGGCGTCATAATAGATGCGTCAATATGCCAATGCATTACTACGGCAACCGTGTATACTGAAAAGCTTCGTGGAAAGCTTATCTACACTGGTGTTGCAGGGTTACTAAATAACTATTGTAAGAATAATGGGTTCCTCAAAACGTAATTCATGCACATATTACAGCAACATTTTACATTTAAAACATTGAGACACTAAAAGTGCTTAAGCTCAATGTTTTAAATGTAAAATGTTGCTGTAATATGTGCATGAATTACGTTTTGAGGAACCTATTATTCTTACAATAGTTATTTAGTAACCCTGCAACACCAGTGTAGATAAGCTTTCCACGAAGCTTTTCAGTATACACGGTTGCCGTAGTAATGCATTGGCATATTGACGCATCTATTATGACGCCATAGCCAGTGGACATCCAGTCTCTTGTAACGCTTGCAAGTTTCGTAGTAGTATGGATGTATGGTTATTTGAACTAACGAATGAAGAGGCTTTTCTGAGATCAGTAGACTGGATAAAAGGTTGGTTTTAATTCATTTTTATGTATCTGATGAAGCGGTGCTATTCACCGTGAAAGCGCTCATTTTAATTGTGAAATAAATTTTCGTTTCTTTTTACTTGACGTGTTGGGTCCATTTTACTGATGTTGAACAGCATTTGACCCTGTGGAATTGTTTGGTTCGACAAGAACGGCTGTTTAAGTGAACCATCTACACTGAATAGTGTTTGGCTTTGAGAAACTGTTTGGCATATTTAGAACGGCAGTTAAAGGAAAGTGTTACAAGGAAAGTGTGCATTGGATATAATGTTTTGTACTTGAGTGTGGACTCCTATATAACAGCAAAGGAGTCACTTGTGGCGAATCTGTACGGACTTTGGATTATTCAGCTCC
Organism: Protopterus annectens; assembly: GCF_019279795.1. NCBI lineage: Eukaryota > Metazoa > Chordata > Ceratodontiformes > Protopteridae > Protopterus > Protopterus annectens. The sequence continues at coordinate 828,169,135 of NC_056732.1, forward strand.
TTCAACTTGGGTACGTTTTTTCATATATATATATATATATATATATATATATATATATATATATATATATATACTAGTCCGACTGGATATATGTCCATTTTCAGCAGAGGCCTGGGGAGAAAAGCTCCAAGATAATAATACACATTGAACATTTTAATAAACGCTAGTTTCAAGCAGATTATAGTCCTAAGCAATATCAGCATTTAGCACATATAGTACTAACTTACTATAAAACACTTTACAAAACATAACATTATTTTCAAAGTTATATATACATAACATTACAGTCAGGTTTAAGACACATTAAGCAGCAGTCAGACAAGTGACCCTTCCTGAAATGGTGTGGTAGAAAAAAAGTTAGAAGTAACTGAAGGTAAGGCACCTAAGTAATAGAGAGGTCACTAGTTGGGGTTAGTGCAAGGACATAGCCAATGAGTTTTGAAGTATTTCTTGAGTTTGTTTTTGAATTGAGTTAGTGAGGGTTCTAGTGTCAAGTCAGCAGGGAGTCTGTTCCATGTCTTTCCAACAGAGTTGGCAAACAGAGAGTCCCCAGCTGAGTAGTTGGATTTGTATGGTTGAACTAGGAGTCTAGTGGATGATCACAGTGGCCGGGTGCTGGTGTAGGGGCTGATAATATTTTTTAGTGCAGGTGTATTTTCTGTTGGTAAAGGACTTTATGTGCCACTATTAGCTGGTTAAACTGCAGTAGGCTAGGCAGTTCAAGCCATCCTAGGAGATTTAGGTTGTGACAGTGCTGTGTTTGGTAGGCTGTGCCAGTAGCAAATCTGGCAATGTGGTTATAGCAGGATGATAGTTTATTAAAATCAGTTTTGTTTTAGTTGGAGAATAGAGATGAAGCATAGAGAAGAGTTGATAGTAGATGGGAACGGGCAATTGCAGTTCTAGCAAGTGGGGTAAGGAAAGGTTTGATTCTGTAAAGAGAGCCAAGTTTTTTTATTAATGGTTTTGATAGTTTGATTAATATGCACATCAAACTTCAGGTTGTTATCAACTATGACACCTAGTAGTTTAGTTTGGGCTTTTGGGGAGATGATAGTGCCATTGTTAGCGGTTATGTTAAAGGATGGCAGGGGGGTCCTGTGTGTAGGGGAGAAGAGGAGCAGCTTAATTTTGTTGGGGTTTAGGATTATATGTTGATTAGAGAGCATTTTTTCCACTGTATTGAAGGTATTTTGATATATATATATATATATATATATATATATATATATATATATATGTATGTAGGCACATACATGTGAATTATTAGATATAATTTAGGGAAAATTAGGTATGTCTCTGTAAGGCGTGGACAGTTTAGGGATATGCCCTTAACTCATTTCATCATTAATTTTGGTGTCATTTATGTTCCCTATCCCCTTTAATTTTATGCTTTCTAAGCACAATAGATTCTTAAAAAATAAAAATGCATTTATATAGTTATTCTATTAAGTTACTTTCATCATAAAAAAAAAAAAAAAAAAAAAAAAAAAAAAAAAACTTAGGGGTGCCTCATATGATGAGTTGTCTGTTTGGCATATTGTTAGTTTTGTCTACGTAGGGTCATGGGTTTGATTTTTGGATATGGGTTGTTACACCTTGCATGGTTTTATTTTTCATTTTATTTAATAAAATGCTAAATTAAAATTAGCAAAAAGGCATCTATGTTTATACTGGCAATTTAATAATTTTTGTTGTTATTAAAGTTGAGTTGTGTAGCATTACACAGTTTTATATAAAGTCAGTTATCACAATAGTCCTTACTTGTAATAATCAGCCATTTAGTACAGCTATAATTAATGTAGTTTATTTATTCATACTGTATAACATTCTAATTAGTTGCCCTTAATCCTGTAATCCAATTAATACATTTATGGAAAAAGCCCCAGCAAGTTTTTCCTCTATATTGTGTTTTTGTTGTTATACCATTTTCTTTCCTTTGAGATTATGGCTTTATTGTAGGAGTTGAAACAGAGATAAAGCTATAGATCAGAGGATGAGCATTTATTGTTTGAGGAATGGCCCCTTGATGGATCCGATAAGTAGTCGATCTGTTACAAAATAAATGGAAGAGGATTGGTCAGCAAGTAGTTGGTACAGAAGCAAAAGATGAAGGAACTACTCTATAGATTGAAGCAGAAAGCGAGGAAGGAGCTGAAGACCAACTGAAAAGAGACACTAGCAACAGCCATGTCATGTACAGAGGTGATTGGGGATAATCATGGCTGTCATGATTGACAGTTTCAACGGACAGATGAATACATGCAGTCATTTATAGACTCATTGAGTGAGGAGAGCAGGTAAGGTTGTTTGACGCAGAAGCACACAAGAGTTTATCAATTTCAACAGAGGCTTAAACAAGGACATCCACTGGAAACATAAATGATAGTATTGTAAGTGCTAACAAATTTTCCTTAAATGACTTTAAATAGTGACAGCCTAAACAGTAGTAATCCTCAACAGGTGAATAAGTCAGTTAATGATACAAGTTTAGTTATGCCTAACTGTATTGCTGGTCATCACCAGACAACAAGTACCTCACAAGTTACTCACTTGGAAAAGGTAAAATATGGTGACGGGTGTATACAGTAATATTTGATCTATGTAGTTAGATGGGGTGCAGTGCAATGGATTTAGACATTTTGGCAGACATCAAGCCAAGAATTTCAGGGAAAAGTTTTGCAATAATTAGGTTTTAGGTTTCATTTATTTCATGGTGGTAATCACTCAGAAAAAAACTAAATGAAAACTCCAGAGTGTTTGACTAAGCATAAGAAACACAAGGTTGTTATACCCAGCTGATGTCCATTATCATTAGGGTGACTGCACAATATCCCAACTAACAAATTAAAACAAAGAGTTAAAAGGTCACACTGAAAAAACAATCAGAAAAAACTAAATGAAAACTCCAGCCAAGCTAGAACTTCCAATGAGTGACCTCCCAAACCTCCTGTAATAGAGGCCCATGGGATATATGCAAATGACCCCTATGAACATCAGGTGTTTCAGCTATATGGCGATTCTAATTGCCCATGACGTTTACATTTAAAATTGTTTTAATGGACAATTTCAGGCCAATAAAGCCAAACCCCACTAGCTATGGATATGCATATTTCGGCTTTGTTATGACCTCGTCAGCATAGCATAAGCAGAGTGTTTGACTAAGCATAAGAAACACAGGGTTGTTATACCCAGCTGATGTCCATTATCATTATCATATCATTAGGTGGGCCTCTGTTACAGGAGGTTTGGGAGGTCACTCATTGGAAGTTCTAGCTTGGCTGGAGTTTTCATTTATTTTTTTCTGATTAGTTTTTCAGTGTGACCTTCTAACTCTTTGTTTTAATATGGTGGCAATCACTGAAAATGATCAAGCATTACCATTATTAAACTAATTAAACTACTTTCTTATCATCAGAGAAGAACATTTTGTAAAGCAGGATTGACATTGCTATGGTATGATCAATGATTTAAAAAGCTAAAAGCTATGAAAAAGCAAATTAAATTGGAAGAAGGGCACCTCAATGTATGGTTGACAGGTCAAGAGAAAACAGGCAAAATGAGCAACAATCAGGCCCAGGTTTTAAGTCCTGTTGGACATTTAATGCCAACTCTTGCTTATGGCCATCTTGCAGATCTTCACACATTTTTTCCATTTGTGGTGGACAGTATTCCTACATGAGGTACGTTTAATGATAGTGGAAAGAGCAATAAGGTATAAACCAGTATATCAGCTAAAGGTATCCCCTTTTCAGGGATATCAACTGCATGTAGTAAATATGCCTTTCAGGGTTACAACAGATTCAATTCCTTTCACAGATTCATCTAAACCAACCTGGAATCATATGCTAATAAAAAGAGATATTTTGAAGGAACAGTTGAATGATTACCCTAAGAAGCAGGATACATTTAAATGTAAAAGGGCTTCACTAGTTTTATTTATTTATTTGACATTTGTTAACCGGGTTCGTCTGACTGGGCAAAAGCCCTTTTTCATCAGAGACCCGAGGGGAAAAGTTCCAATGTTATATTAGGTATACATTAATTAACACAGACAGTTGCTGCAAGAGATAAAAAACTGAATAACTTGACTAATTGTACATAACTAGTTCAGTTTTACATAAGAAACACATTCTGTAGAAAATAACAAACGTACAAGTAACTGAGAGATTTATCATCAGGGACAAAAACAGGATAATGAGCTTATACATAAATGTTGTAAATATCAAAGTATGATCCGTTTAAAGAAAATTGTAGTAAGGGAATGAGGAATGTAGAAATAGCACAAAGTAAAGAGTATAGTAGGTAAAAAAGTACTAAGTTATTTGATCGAAGCTAGTATAGAGTATAAGAGAAACAGAAGAAAAGTAAATGGAGTTTTTCAGTTTATTCCACTCTTATGAGTAATACTCCAAGTTGTAAAAAATTAAAATTAGCTAAAGGGAAGGATGGTCTAGTGAAGGACATGTTAGGCAAAAAAATTGAGAAATGTAAAACAAGTGATCCCTGCCGGCATCAGCCATGTAAGGTCTTTACAATTTCCTGAATTGGATTGGTACTTTAGAAAAAGGATGGGAATTTTGGATTTATTCATCATCTGACTTTTCAAGGAGACACCTCCATGAATGATGGTATAAGTAAGGAGGGTGCTAAATTACAGTATTCCTCATTGGATGATGCCATTTGGGTAGCATGGCAATTTAAGGAAGCCTGGTTGGCCTAACTTGATACTGCATCTGCATTTTATCTTTCTGCTGTCTGCCTCCAAGACTGGCTTCTTTAATATATGCAGTTTGAGAGCAATTATTATTTTGATTGAGCCATACCTATGGGTTGCTGAGCAGCTTGCACCACTTTTGAGCTTTTAAGTTTAGGCCTTCATTGGTGTCGGGAGCAAACCTCCCCCCCATGCTGTGTACATCAGTTGGATGATTTTCTTATCATGGGTAGAGATGAGCTGTGAGCTAAGGACAGTATTATGTCATTTCAAGAATTGTGTAATCAGATTGTTGTTCCTTTAGCACATGATAAGGTAGAAGACCACCAATGCTGCTTACATTCCTAGGACTAAAAGTTTCTCTTCATTTCAATTACCATAGAATATGTTGGACAGTATCACATCTGACATTCAGTTTTTTTGTAGCACAGAAAAAAGAAAAACACAGTTGGGCAAGTTATGGATCTGTGTGGTCTGTTGAATTTCACTTGCAGAGCTATTGCTATGGGTAGACTTTTATCTGGTCATTGGCCAACCTTTTGTGAGGCAGTTGTGAAAAACATCGAGTTAGAATTGCTAGGAGAGTGATAGCAGATTTATGTTCATTTGAAAATTTTCAGGAAGATTTTACTGGTCATTTTTTTTGGCAGGATGAATAGGTGTCTAAATTATCTATGCAGCTTTTTTATAGATGCAGCAGTGTGTTTTGAAATTGTTTATTTCTCTCTCTCTCTCTCTCTCTCTCTCTCTTTATTCAGAGTTTAAAATGCTGACTTGCAATTGTGTGTGTGTGTGTATGTGTGTGTGTATATATGTTTGTGTGCATAAAATAAATCAATACTTTTATGTTTACTTATGTGTAGAATCCTAGTGCATATAAATATTTATTTTCTTGTCATTATATATAGTATGTTTTTTTAAAAAAAAAGCTGCAGTATACAGAGCTATTACAGTCAGAAATGGGTTTGTGTGTGTCTGGGGGGCAGGCTGTTTATTGCAGCATGTGGATGGTTATTGTGCAATCTTAGGTTCATAGGTTCATAGGTATGTACTAGGCTATCTGCCCGAGAGCATTTATAAGCCTAGCCAGAGTGTGTTGGCTTTTGCTGCCCCATTGATTAATTAACTGATCCTCTGTCAAGCAGAGCCAATGAAGTGATCCCAGGGGTGTATTTTCTGTTACCCATCCACTCGTCAAGGTTTCTCTTGAAGAGTGTTAGCGAGGGGCTCTACCTAATGTAGTTTGGAATTTTGTTCCAAAGCATGAGGAGTCTCTGTGACAGGAATCTATCCCTCCAGCATGTTCTATTTATTGTTGTGGCGAGGTTTAGCTCACTAGAGCACGTGGCTCGCAGTGACTTGGATTTCTTTAGGTGGAGCATGTCCATTAATTCTGAGTTGGACATGGCTTTGTAAGTCAGGCAGAGATCACCTCTGAGTAAGCGATATGCCACTGAGTACAGCCGGAGTTTGTTTAGTTGGGCTGCAGAGGACATATGTTTGAGGCCAGTAATCTTCTTGGTGAGGTAATTTTGTGGTCTTTCCAGCTGTTGGAAGTGTCTTGTGAGGTACATCCCAAATGGGGCATTGTACTCTATGATGGGTCTGATGAGTGACGAATGGAGGGGCACTATAACCTCTTTATTTCTAGATGTGAACCCTTTAGTAATTAGATGGGCCACATAGAAGGATTTCCTAACTACTTTGGCAATATGATTGTCAAAGGAGAGATTACTATCTACCTGGGTCCCCAGATCTCTTATTACTTCTTCTGTATTAAGGGGGCTGCCACCTATGTGGTAATTCGTGATTGTTTTGTTTTTCCCAAATGGGATGACTATGCATTTTTTGGCATTTAGCTTGAGGCCATGACTTTGATACCAGGTGTCCGTCTCAGTAAGGCCCTTTTGGAGGATGTCTGTGTCAGCCAGAGAGTCAATTATGGCTCCCAGTTTGCAGTCATCAGCGAACTTGGTTAGCCATAGTCCTCCTGTGTTTGCCTGTACTTCTGAGAAGTATATGCTGAACAGTAGGGGTCCCAGGACCAAGCCTTGCGGGACACCATTTGTGACTGGTTTAGAGTCGGACCTGGAGCCCACTATTCTTACCGTGTGAGTTCTGTCTGTAAGCCACTTGGCAACCCATCTCATGATGTAGGGGTTTATGTTCAGGCGGATTCACTTCATAACACTGAAAGCTCAAAACACTGAAACTCAAAATACTGAAACCAAAACACTGAAACTTCAAAATCTTGAAAACTCAAAACACTGAAAACACATATCATACATATACTGAGTTTAAGCAACATAAATCATAGCACTTTCCACCAAGTGTAAGCAGGGGGGGGCAAGCCGCCCTGCACCCCCCATGTGGGCGGCTGTGCCCCCCACACTCCCTGCTACTTATATATATCAACTCCAAGATTGCATTTCACTACACTAAGTGCAATCTTGAAGTTGATATATTTAAGTAGCAGGGGGGTGTAGGGGGGCTTGCCCCCCTGTTTACACTTGGTGGAAAGTGCTATGATTTATGTCGTTTAAACTCAGTATATGTATGATATGTGTTTCAGCATTTTGAGTTTCAGTGTTTTGAGTTTTCAGTGTTTTGAAGTTTCAGTGTTTTGGTCTTCTATATTATGAAGTTTTCTCATTTTCAGTGTTTTGAGTTTTCAGTGTTATGAAGTGAATCCGTTCAGGCTGGTGAGTTTTTCTGTAATACGCAAGTGGGGAATGGTGTCGAAAGCATTGTCGAGGTCAGTGTAGGCTGTGTGAACCACCTTTCCCTCGTCTATGGCCTTGGTGACTGTCTCGAAGAAGTCAACCAGGTTTAGTAGGCATGAGTGACATCTCCAGGCGTTTCTGCAGTTACCTCCTACTGCGCCTCTAGGCGTCAAATATTGCTTGTTCATATTTGCATTAATAATTCCAAAACCATGCTACATACAAGGTATCAGAATAGTTTATCTTGAAGCATACATGATGGCAAACACAACTCTATTCATATATGAGCTCTGTCAATTAGTATTTGGTAGAACTGTGAGGTGATAACTTAATATTTTAAAGACTGAAGCCACACCCACTGGGAGTTAAAGGTGCACACTTAAAAGAGCTCTACTGGAGGGAATGAGTTAACAAAGTCAAACTGGGTCGAGTCAAGTGTTTGGAGGTTCCCAATGTCTTTGTTAATGAGTTCCATGATGATGCGCTCCATGGCCTTGCAGACCAGGCTAGTCAGGCTTATGGGGTGATAGTTACCAGGGTCAGTTTTGGCCCGTCCTTTGTGGAGAGGAATACCCATTGCTGTGCGCCATTCTATGGGCATGTAGCCTGTGGGGAGGCTGAGGCTGAACAGCGTGCTTAGGTGGGGGGTTAGTTCGTTCAGTAGTTCATGCAAGAAGCAGCCTGGGACACCATCTGGTACCACTGATGCTGTGTTTTTGGCTTTTGAAAGGGCTGTTTTCACCTGTGTGTCTGTGATTTCCAGGACACTACACTTTTCCAGTATTGTTGTGGGCCCTTTTAGGGGTGAGAGGGGGGTGAGGTTTGCACTGAATTTATCTGCCAGGATGTTGGCAATATCAGTAGGTTCAGTATATTTTCTGCTATTTTGCACTAGTTCAGTGCATATCTGCAAGTTGCCACTTAGATTCTTAACATAGCTAAAGAAGGCTTTGTGGTTATCTTTTGAATCCTTGGCTATTTTTCTTTCAAAGTTAGCCTTGGAGGATTTTATGAGAGACCTTAGTTTCTTACTGATACTGATCACAGATGTCTTTCCTTCTTGGGATTTGTTTTTTTTCTGTACTAGTTTCCTCCTTCTATTGTAAAGCCTGTTTATGGCAGGGGTCCACCAAACTGGTTTCTTTCTCTTAGAGGAGTGAGTCTTGGTTTTGCTAGGGATGGCATGATCCATGCATCCTTGTTGGCGCTCATACAGTACATTTGTAAAGGTTTCTGCATCTTGGGCAGCATTATCCTTTAGCGTGGGGGCTGTGAAGCTTACCACCTCTGTCTTAAGTAAGGTGAAGTTTGCTTTAGAAAAGGTTTTTACTGTGGTTTCCTTAGCTGGGGGTGGTGGTGGGGTGTGGACACCCAGAGTGATTAGTTTATGGTCTGATCTAACCAGTGATGGGTTGACCTCTGGTGTGGAACACCTGTAGCCCATGTTGGTGATGACCAGGTCCAATATGTTTTCACCTCTGGTAGGGGAGTTTACCAGCTGATCCAGGGCATTTGAGTTGATGAATTCCAGGAAGTGCTGGGCCTGGGAGTTTGTACTCAAGTAGTTTTCCCAGCGAATGGTAGAGTAATTGAAATCTCCCAATATTAGGGTGTTCGATAGGACCTTCATGTTTTCCAGTGTCTCCACAAAGGTGGAGTGGTGGTCCTGGATCATGGAGGGTGATCTGTAGCAGGCCACAATTTGCATTGCAGATTTGCCCGATGTTAGCTGCACATGGATGATCTCAGAGGTATCATGCTGTGCCACTAACCTGGAGGTGTAGGCATCCTTGATGAATATGGATACACCCCCTCCTTTTGTGTTTCGGTCCATGTTCTGTGGCTGAAACGTGTGGTATGAGTTGTAGCCCAGTAGTGCTGGGGTGCTCTCTGGAGCCTTGAACCAGGTTTCAGTTACTGCACAGATGTCGACGTTCTCCATACTGAGGAGTGCTTTAAGCGCGAGCATTTTGAGATTTAAACTCCTGGCGTTGAGTAGTATAACCCTCAGTTTTTTGTTAATTGTGTTGTTTATGGAGGTGGGTTTGACTTTTGAGCCTTGCCTAAAATAGGCACTATGGGGGCAGCAAGAGCCTTGGCCAGTATTCAAAAACCTAGGGGTGACAGGTGCAAGCCATCTCTTGTGAAGCAACGCGGCTTGTCGACCATGTCATCCCAGGCTGACAGACACTGGATCCCCTTTGAATGACACCAGAAGCTTAGCCAATTGTTGAAATTGAAAGAGATAGAAATTAGCCCATAATGGCCAATAAACTACTAACCTCTGGGCTGGAACCACTCCCCCAGGGACAGATAGGCTGCTCAAAGCTCCCCTCTCTTATAGGTGAACAGAGAAACTTCCTTCTATCCAAGTAAGGTATGTGCAACTCAGAAACTAGTATCACAGCCCTGAATTCAGCACTAGCCTAAAAACTGGACTATACTAGCTTAGAAAGGCGGGAAACAAGGATTTTTTTTTTTTTTGAAAAGATAAAGCAAAAACAGTAAAAAATACACTTAAAACAGCTTTAAATGACTACAAATGATCAGAAAAGGCTATTGCACTTTAGTGTGTAGCCTACACCAGTTAACCAAATTATTTAAACAAAAAACTACTTTAAAAGTGCAGGCAGTCAAATAAGTACAATATGTGAATAAACAAGCTTTTAAATCACAATAAATGCTGGAAAATCCGTGTATAGGTGGAAAACAGTTAAGTACAGCATGAAAGTACAGAAAACTGATAGTTAATCACTCCAAAGTCTCTCTTCTAAGCTAGAAGGCTTGTATCAGTTTAAAGCTTTCTAGTGCTATCCATTAGGTTAGTTACAGGAAAGATAGGAAACAAACGCAGATGTGGTCTTTTAAACCAGAAAGTTGAAAGAGACGGACAAACTGTCCAAATGGTCAATAAACTACAATTTCTGGGCCAAGAACCACTCCTCTCATGGTAGACAGGCTACCTAGTGCTTACCACTCCCACTGATAAGTTACAAGGCTTTCCTCCAACACAGAAAGGCTTGCGGGGCTCAGAAGCTTACCAGCAATCCTGGATACAACAACTCTGTATCTGGACTATTCTAGTTGCAGGAAAGGTGGGAAACAAGCGCAAGTGCGGCTTTCAAAACAGAAAGTAGAAAGAGATGGAAAAAAACTGCCCAAACAGCTAATAGCTACAATTTCTGGGCCAGGAATCCCTCCTTTTGTGGTAGATAGGCTACCTAATGCTTACCACTCCCACTGATAAGCTAGAAAGCTTTCCTCCAACACAGAAAGGCTTGGAGGGCTCAGAAGCTTACAAAGAGTCCTGGATACAGCAAATCTGTACCTGGACTAGACTAGCTACAGGAAAGGCAGGGAACAAGTACAAATGCAGGCTTTTAAGCCAGCAAGTTGAAAGAGATGGAAAACTGCCCAAACAGCCAAATAAACTACAATTTCTGGGCCAAAACTCACTCTTCCCATGGAGGATAGGCTACCTAGTGCTTACCACTCCTCCTGATAAGCTAGAACACAGACAGGCTTGGGGAGCTCAGAAGCTTACCAACAATCCTGGATACAGCAACTGTGTGACCGGACTAGGCTAGTTAGGCTTCCTCCTTTTCTTTCCCTCCATCCCTTTCCTGGGCTGATGCAAAATCTAATATCTCAGGCAATTAGTAACAGTGCTGCATTTTGTCATTGGTCAGTTCACCGAGGCAAAGTGGTGGCATGCCACAGCTGCAGGAACAGCATTAGAAGACATATTTAATAAATTAAAATATTCATTGATGTATGGTAAAGCAGTATACTCAAAAAATCCAAATGGTACTAATGGCAAGGAAGATTCTGTTGGTATTATTGGAAAACAAGGATACAGACAAAAGTCATTTGTGGAGCAAAACTATCTGTCCATCCAGCATGCCACTTAAAGTACTCTCAAGATGATTGCTACATAATTGGGCTTGGTGGCTGCCTCTGTATTTTTCAGCAACAGCTCAAGCTCACCCTCCCTCCTCCCTTTAGGCTTGAGGCAGTCACTTTGTGAATTGCTCCCTTGCCTTTCCTGGGCTAATATAAGTCCTTATATATTAGAGAGTTGGCAACAGCACTGTATGTTGCCAGTGGCTGGTTTACCAAAGAGGCTGGGTGGTATGACACTCAGCTGCAAGAACATACTTAATCTGCAGAGCTTTCTGTTATGCCAACTGAAGAGCAATATGATTATTTTCTGGTACCAAACCCACTAATCCCCTTGATACAAGGTATTCCCAAAATTCATAAAGATCCTACACACCCCCCTGAGACCTATAGTCTCGGGGGGGAAGGATAATTGAACCCACATCTATATATATAGAAAACATGTTGAGGCCCATAGTCAATAAGAACGAGGAGGTTTTGACAGACACTAAGCAGTTTTTAACTGAGTTGTTTAAATGTACAGAGGCAGTATCTGATCTAAATGAAACAATAATGATGGTCACATTGGATGTCAACTCTATATTCACCTCTATTCCAAATGATTTAGGCATAGAAATGTCACGTGAATATTTAACACAAGAATGAACATATACAGCTAGTAAGGTGGAACTTATATGTTTATTAACGGAACAGGTATTGGTCAACAATATAATGATATTTAATCATAAAATTTATAGTCAAAGAGAAGGTGTGGCTATGGGTACATCTAGCGCGAATAGTTACGCGAACATAGTAATGGCCAATTGGGAAAGGAAAAGTGTGGTAAATGGAAAATGGCAACAAATTAGATTCTACAAATGCTTTATAGACGGCCTCTTCCTGTTGTGGCAGGGTACTGAGTTTGAGTTAATTAATTTTCACAGGAGTTTAAATGAAAGCACTTTTTTAAAATTTGAGATGAAGTACTCAAGTAATACTATTAGCTTTCTTGATGTGATAGTAAGTAGAGACTTAGAAGGGAGATTTTTGACTCAAGTACATAGAAAAGAATGTCATAAGAACACATATGTACACAGTGGGAGAATGCACCCCCAACACATTTTCAAAAATGTAATAAAAGGACAAGCACTAAGGATATCTAGATTAACAGCTGATGACGCTACATTTGAACATGAAGTTGTAGACTTGAGTAACAAGTTCATACAAAGGGGGTACAACGAGAGTGAAATAAGAAAAGTAATGACTGATGTTAAGACCTTAAGACCAACCAGGGGCAAGCCCTATTTTTCGCAGGGAGGGGGTCAAACAATGGAAGCCATGAAAACACAGTATACCAATAATTTAAAGATATCCACAGACTATACAAGTGATGTTAATATAATGAAAGATACTGTGAGGAAATATTGGCCTATACTCACAAGCGACTCACATATTAGAGCGTTAGTGGGAGATGAACCAGAATTTTGCTACAGGAACAAGAAATCACTGAAAAGACACCTTTGTTATGGTAGTAATGTGAACAATGGCATAGGTGATTATGTAGGAACAGTTCCATGTGGCAACTGTAATCAGTGTAAATGGATAGACCATAGTAATAGATTTAGATACCCTGATACTGGAAGAGAGTTTGTGTTTAAAGTTACAGCAAGTTGCATTACTCAACATATAGTATATCTGACAATATGTAATATATGCTCAAGTTACTATATAGGAAAAACTAATAGGGAGCTCAAATTGAGAATAAGGAAACATTTATTAAGCATACAAAATCTTGAAAAGACTAATGCCTTGGCAAAACATGTATTGCTTGAGGGCCCAACACATACCTTCCATTTTATGGTTATTGAAGTGATCAGAGAAAGTGAGAGAGGAGGCGATATAATCAATAAAACAGAGATGTCAGAAGTGAGGTGGATAGTTAGGTTAAGGGGCAACAGAGGTAAGGGACTCAACGACAGAATTCCATTGAAGCCTATTTTAAAGAATAGGTCTTTACGAAAATGATGAAGTAGATTATATCATTATATAAGAAATTATGTCCTTGTAAACAAATGTTATTAAGTTGCCATAAAGTTGTTCATTGGACATGTACATAAATTTTATAGTATAAGAATAATATTAGCTTTATTGAGCATGTAAGACCAATAGAGTTGATAGCTCACATCGACAGGTTTACATGTGTTTACTAGAATATTAATTGTATGCATTATACACATGAAAGTTTTTTATATACAAGTCATTTATTCATTCATTTATATGTTTAACAAATGGTTTTAGTTGTTATTAATTTATTATTATATATAAAAATTCTGATAGAAGAATGTTTTAATGATGTGAGTCAGCATAGGCTATTTGTAATATATAGTGAACGGTGTAGACTACAATGTACCTTAAAGAAAAGTGAATGATTAATACTTAATTGGTGATTGTTAAGCAATTGTTTTATATAAAAGGAAGTAGTAACATCATGTTTTTGTGGTCTGATGAAGTGGGATGTATTCCCATGAAAGCGCTTACCTACTGTAATAAAGCCATTTTCTTTTAACCGTCTATAATCAATTTTTGACTCAGCACATTTTCGTATTACTGGGAAAAGGATCCAATTGTTCATCTGCCTTTTTGTTATACCAACTGGGCAACTGGACCTGGGAGCAAATGAGGCAGTATGATTGGCAATAGTTATATGGTTGATAGTTGGGAAAATTCTCAGTTTCTGCAACATAAATTAAAATCTTCATTTATATATGGTAAAGCATTATACTCAAATAAAGCAAATGGTCCCAAACAGCAAGGAGGAGTCTGTTGTTATTACTGGGGAGAGAGGATATGGACAATATTTATTTCAGAAACCTATCTTCTGAGTTGAGGCTGCCATTAACTATAAGATTAAAAGCAAGTTTGCTGCAAAGTTTTATAACTCCCTCCCTGCTAAGCAGGAATAATCTGTCTAATCAAACTAGTATATTTCCCTTCTCTGGATCTCAGCTACAGTGATTCCTTTAGATGGCAGAATTCTGTATATTGTTCCTTCCTTCCTTACCTCATACCAATACCATGTGACTATCAACAACATTTCTTTATTATAAACTAGGTGTGTCCGATGTCATACCCACACCATGTGGCTATCAACAGCATTCCCTTATTATACATTGGGTGTGTCAGAGGTCATACCCACACCATGTGTCTATCAACAGCATTTGCTAATTATACACTGGGTGTGTCAGAAGTCATACCCACACCATGTGACTATCAACAATATTTCCTTATTACACACTGGGTATGTCAGAGGTCATACCCACACCATGTGACTATCAACAATATTTCCTTATTTTACACTGGGTGTGTCAGAGGTCATAACAACACCATGTGGCTATCAACAGCATTTCCTTATTATACACTGGGTGTGTCAGAGGTCATACCCACACCACATGGCTATCAACAGCGTTTCCTTATTATACACTGGGTGTGTCAGAGATCATACCCACACCATGTGGCTATCAACAACATTTCCTTATTATACACTGGGTGTGTCAGAGGAAGAGAAAGATGTAAGTTCCATACCTCTCAACTGTACAGATTTTCTCAGAATGTCCAGATTTTTACCTCATATTTTCAGTCCATTTTTCAGAAAATTTGTGGTTTTCTGTCAAATTAGTGGCAAATCATTAAAGACTGAAGCTGAAAAATAATGACAGAGAGTTGAGTTTCAGACTTCATACCCTTCAGCAAATTCAGGCTAATGCAAAAACGGTTATTCTATCAACTTTCTAACTTTTAAGAGCAATATTTAAAAATTGTCACTAGTTTTGGGCCTTTGCCCCACTTTTATTTATTGCTTTCTCCAGATTTCTTGATCTAAGAGGTTGAGAGGTATGAATGCAACTTATAGTATGTTGAGAAAATGCAACAACAATTAAACATGCCCATGTCTAGTGAAGTTTCCCTTTTTTTTCTTGAATACATTACTAAAGACTTATGTGTCACTGTTCATTTTTTGAGTCATTGTATAGAAACATCTCTGTTTTTTTTCAAGGGTAATTTAAATGTATCCTACAATATCTTGACAGAGGTTTTAAAATGTCTTTAAATTAAAAGTTCTGAATTTCTCTGTTTTGCCAAGGGGTATATTGTCATGTGAAAATGCATATTTCTGAGTCTGTGTTCATCATATCTCAGCAATGAAACTTTTACAGAGCACACTATGTATCACCGTGTGAAGGTTCTTGAAGTGCCACTAATAGAATCCTATGATTTACTGAAGGTCAGTTGTGACGGGATATCTCTTTTATCCTGAGGTACAATGATAGTGTTTCATACCTCTCAACTGTCCAGATTTTCACTTAATATTTTGGGTCTATCCCTCATAAAATTTGTGTTTTTCTGACAAATCAGTGAGGATTGATCTCACTAAATAATGATATACATTTGAGTTTCAGACTTCATCTCCTTCAGAATATGCATGCTAACAGAAATCATGTCATTCTAGTAACTTTCTAAGTTTATAAGACCAATATTTAAAATCTGTCTGTTCTTTGTGGACTTTGCTCTTCCCCCAGTAATTCCTTTGTCCAGATTTCTTAGACTGGGAAGTTGAGAGTTATGCTTGCAACAGAAAATGTTTTGTTTTACATCTGATGAAAACAGTTTTACTGTCAATAAGTTTGGTTTGACTCTTTATGAGCAGCATTATTTTTCATATTGGCAGAAATGTATACAAGCATCATGTTCAAAGACATACATTTTATTGTTCTGATATGTAATACTCTATTTTATATTGATATCCACTGGAAATGAAGCCTTTTCTATTTTATCTTCTTTCCAAATTCTTCTACAAAACAGAAAACTTTATCTTTACATTAATTTGTTTCCAATGCCTCACATATTTTTACAATTTTTGTAATGGCATATTTCACCAGTGTTCATACATCTTACTTTTCTATCAGTTATTTTCTATTTTATGCATTCTTATGCATTTTCTCATGTCCAAAGTTACCTTCCTAAATGTACATTGTGCTTGCACTTCTACAAACTATCTGAAAGGCTGAATGTATTCTGAATCGCATTGCTTTAGTATTATGTATTCCAAGATATATTCACTCAAAACAACAGATTTTCTGTTAGTATTTCCTTTTGAGCACTTTGAAAAACAGGTTTTCTATTGGTCTCTGCTTTTGAGTACCATATCAAAGATGCATTTATCTCTTTATGGCTTAAGATTACCCAGGTGAACCAGAACCAGATCTGGTGGTATGGAGGTACAGCCTTCACTACAACCCAGGGGTCCTAAGTTCATTAGAGTGGCTTGGGTGTCTGTTGGAGCTGGCCAAGTATGGTGGGAGGGATTGGCCACTGCTGGCTCACTCACCACCCCTGGGGGAGATTTTGGTTTACTATTGGCTAAGATGGTATGGGAGCACTAGATGTTACACAATGGAGCTTGAGCCTATGAGTACAGGATGTCATTGTGCATGTGCACTTTGGGTTGAGTGCTGAGGTGTGGTCTTTGTGGCAAGTCACCACAGTGGAGTAGTTTTGAGAGCTGCTGTGAAGGAGGCTATCTGCCCAACTAAAGGAGAGTAGGATGCTCTGTATGATCAGAGAGCACGCCTCTAACCTACTGACCTACTCTCCCCATTAGGGAATGAATGAATGGCCCAGTAGGCCATAATGCTCTTGATTAGTCCAGGGATTTCTTACTCTTGATCTACTGGATGAAAGGGCTGATTAGGTACAGGTAGAGGAACCATTGACCAGATTCAGCGGTGGCAAAAAAAAAGGATTTCCAAACAAAATCCTTCTCTCTGTACACCAGTAACAATTGTCATGCTCCTTAATGTGATCATATGATTCATATCAAAGGTTTCCTGTTTAGTATGATGTACATTTGATTTGCTGTCAGTGAGACCTTTTTATTTTCCTAAAACTGTTAAGGTTTTTTCTTGCAAGACATGTTTGACCAAGGGCAAATAGATGAGGAAACACTGAGTTTCCTTAAAATGAAACATCCCATAGTACCAACCATATTTGGCATTCCAAAGCTTCATAAATATTTGAGGGATCCTCCTATGAGGCCAGTTGTTAATGCCAGTACTTCTAAGGTACATGCCATGGCAAAATATGTGGATTTGAAGATTAAAAACTGTTTAGCAAGATACCACCACCTCTGTAAGGACTCTTGGGATTTTTTGACAAAACTTAAGGGAGTTAACTATTCAAAAGCATTATGTTTTGTAACTGTAGATGTTGTTAGTTTATTTAGTGTCATTCCCCACCAACAGGGTCTTGAATGGTTTAGGGAATTTCTAGTGCATTTAAGAACATACTGTTTTTGATGAAATTGAAGTTTTAGTCACATTTATGGAAATAATTTTCACTACAAGTTTGTTTATACTGAAGGACAGTATTTTAAGCAGAAAAGGGGTGCAGCAATGGGGTGGCTTGCAACCCCCGTATGTTAATATAATCATGGTGCAGTGGGAAAAACAGTACATACTGAGTAACCCAAAAATACAGGTATTAAAAATCTATGCCAAATTTTTGGATGACATATTTTAGCAGGGGAAATGAATGAAGAAGAAGCAACTGACTTGGTAAACTACTTGAATTCCACTACCTTGTTTCTGAAATTTACTTATTCCTACAGCACTGAAAGCATTAGTTACCTAGATGTGCTAATAGCCAAAGATCATGTTAAGGAGAGGCTTACTACTAACATTTATAGGAAACCCCACAATTCAAATTCCATCTTGCATTACACAAGTTGCCACCCTTGGCATGTTAAGAAAGGGGTGGTAAAGGGACAATTTATTCATCTGGCTAAAATGATTTCTGATGACAATATGTTTGAGCAAGAAAGTAACAAACTTCTTGACATGTTCCAGGCAAGAGGGTATCCGTTGCAACTGATTGTTAGTATTTGTAGTGAGGTTAATACTAAAAGGTTAGAAGGTACCATCCTATCTCTTTTTAAGGGTTCTGCTACTCAGATTATGGAGAATGTTAATGGCAGATACGCTACAGGTAACAATACTAAAAATTATGGCAAGGCATTTGTCACAACTTACACTGTGGACAGTGATGCAATTGGTAACATACTATGTAAGAACAGGAAAATATTTTCTTGTTATGGGAAAGATTTTGACAAGTTTGGCAACAGACCATGTATAGTATGTAGGACAGGGAAGAACTTGAAAAAACTGTTGGAAGGCAGTGTAAAACTGGCTTCAAATTCAGCCAACAGGTGGGGAACCTACAAGTGTGGACTCTGCAACCAATGCAAATTTATTTTTGAGGGTAACACACTAGTGGTAGGGACCCACAAGCTGGTTATTTCATTCCATTGCACTTGTAATTCAATAGGTTTAGTATATGTGGCAAACTGTGTTCAATGTTTGTGTTTTTAATTGGGAAAAAACAAACGGAAATTTAAACAGCATATTTACGAGCACAATCTAGATATAAGGAATAAGAATGCTAAAAACTCTATACAAGTATGTGGAAACACACCCTGATCATTCTTTTTTATCTTTTGGATTGGAGTTTGTACCCCAGAATATGAGGTACTAAGGTTAAATGCTTGTGTGCCCCTGGCCTTAATGAATGTATCTCAATCAGTAGTGTACTGCATTTAAAATCATACAGAGTGTAAACCCTGCACTTTATGTTTTAACAACTACCTTCGTTTGTACTTGACAATATAGGGTTAACAAATTTGCTTCTGTTGTTAATTGATGTGGTGGTCATGTGATTTTTTACTATTTAAATATTGTAGAGTTTGTTGAATTTTTAGATTCTGATGAAGTCTTGGTTATAGACTGACAAAAGCGCTTAATCTTGTTGGATCATTACTAATACATTTTTTAACTTCTCGCTGGCTCTCTGGTGTCTTCAGTACCTTTGGTTTTTGGATTGTTTGTATTTATTCCTGGTGTGTTTGTTCTCCATCAACATGGTAAGAGATAGTCATGGCACAGCTGTCATCCAGGCAGCCACGAGTGTTTTTTTCTCTTTTCAGCTCTAACTTCTGCTGTAGTAGCTGATGTGTGTACTCACAGATATAGTGGACAGCTATACCTTCCCATAAAAGCCTTGCACATACATGTCTTGTAAAGGTTACCATAAAAACATAGCTTGGCAAAGCTTAGCAGATATCTGTGGTTCATATCACTCATGCTGTGTGCTTCTCTTCCCAGTAAGTACTAGCATTACAAAAGACTGAACCCCCCCCCCCCCCGCAATCTGTCATTGGTCACTCACTTCTGCTCTTCCTCATTGACTCATCCAGCACCTGGGCTGCTAATCATTTCTTGGTTATATGAATCACAGTCAGGGCTTCTGCCTTCTCAGCCATAGAGCTGATAGCTGCTCTTGCTTTCTTATTCACATTTGTTAAATGTTCTTTTTTTCCAGTTTATGTATATGATGATGACTTTTTCACCTCCATTAATAAAATGCTTGTTTGACTCCCTCACTTCATTGTATTCCCAATCTACTATTGCATCAGATATTCTTAACATTGATCTGTGTCATTCACTTACTTTTTTCTATTCTCGACTGTAGCTAGAACAGGTTTGTGGACCTGTTAATTTACTCAGCCATCAAATGATAAAACAAAAAATAACTACTGCAAAATGGGAAACATGTCTTGGAATGCTATGGTATTGTGTCTGTTGTTTACATTTAGTCCAAATTAACTGCATCTGACAGACAATACATTTTGGAAAACAAAGCAGTAGAACAAGGAAGAAGCCCTGATGACCACTATATAGCTGCTTAAGCATTTCATATGAGAAAGACAAATTAAACTTGGGAAACAACCACATCCTTTAGCTAACCAGCTGTGCTCTGCTTTGTTCTGGAGCCATACAAAGAAGTAAAATATATTTTTTATTGGCTAGACCTTAATTCCTTGACCTCTATCACTCATAACTTCCATAAAATCACCAAAAAGTCTTTAGGCCTCCTCTACATATCAGAGAAATACTCCCTGGCTCGCCATTCAGAAGAGAGGCGTGTGCTGCAGAGTAACATAAATGCACAACCACATACTTGAAACAACCAGTGTTTGGTTAAGTGCATTATTTTTGCTGTTGTTTTAGAATTGAATACTTACATTTTCAACGAATGTTATTATTCTGCATTTACCATATTCTTAAATAAAAGCAACAAAGAGTAATTCATATTTTTATACATATTTTGTATATATTTGCCTGGACCTCATCTGAAACAGATTTAGGCCTTCTCAGAGAGACTCACCTCATGAGTTGATACATAATGCGATAGTCCAATAAGTGTAATGAAGTATCTGAACCAAAGTATTGTATTTAATGAATATTCTGCAGAGTACTTACTGCCCTCACATATGTATGCACACACACACACACACACACACACACACACACACACACACCCGCACACACACACACACACACACACACACACACACACACACACGCACACACACGCACACACACACACACGCACACACACACACACACACACACACACACACACACACACACACACACACACACACACACACACACACACACACACACACACACACACACACACAAATACACATGCTCCTGTATACATAAGAATAAAAACTGAAGGCTTTAAGACAAAAATCTGCATAAAATGCCAACTAAAGACATTAGTTATTATTTTATAAGTTCTATGTGTTAATATCGATTGGTTTTACATCCAACAATGAAATTAGATGTTGTCTCAACCTTTTAATGATGGTAAGAGAACTGCTGTTTCCAGATAGTGTGCAAAAGCAGTGTTGCTCAAGTAATGAAACAAAAGTATCTGCAAGCAGCATGCCATTATATTTCCAAATGCATGCAGTTGCATGTGCATATTGGAATGAAGATATGACTGGATGCTTGTAGTTTCCCAAAAACCTGAATTTTTCTTTTGAAGTGATAAGGAGACAAGCAAGAGCTTTCAAAGTGACCCCCCAAGACGTGCACAGCTTTGCTGAAACAGGATTACAGGAAAACAGCGGGGCTGAACTCCAGTCATATGGCTCATTTCACAAGTTTTTTTTATTTTATCTGGAGCTGAGTTATATTAAAACTAAAAGTGAATATGCATACTATTAAAAAAAAAACTTTTCCTAAGAGAATGGAAATTGCAAAGTATGTGATGTAAAAAAAAACAGTTATTTTATTTCAACAAATGTGATGTGTTATTATTCCTACTCAGATAGGAATCCAAGTGAGCCATATGGATACAGTAACTGACACCATTCTAAACAAATATTATTTGGTCTGACATTTCTTGATATTAAATGGATGCACTCTTTCTAGATTTTCAAATGCCCTTGTTCTCACATTACTCTATTTAATGTAAATACTTTAGTGGTGAGTAGTCAGTCATTCTGATCAGTTACTGGTGAAGCAGCTGTGGCAATGTTTTTAAAATCATGGCATTAGGTAATAATTTTCATTTAAAAAAAGGAGCATTGCAGCTTTATAAGATAAGTGCCAAGTGCTCAGAGATACCCCCTCCTGTTTTTAGGCCTTGATCTAAATGATGCAATGGTTTGGCAGATTAAATAGTAATTCTTTCTACTGAGACACTGGCTCAAAGCCATTTGCACAGGATGAATATTAGTATATATTAAATTGCTCGAGAGTGTGTTGAAGGCTGAGTTAAATGCAGTGGTGACTTTTGTCCATTTCAGAATAATTTGCTGTGTAAGGAAGAATGTTCTGCTCAATTTACATTTGTAGGCCTCCTGTTACAGTCACATGCTGCGGAAACAAGACAAGGATAGAATATGCTTGTTTTTGTTAAATATAATTATGTCTGCTATAAAGGAGATTCATTGGATTATTTGTTTACCTATTAGTTTAACAATTGGGTAACAGTGTTTCACACTTCTTTGGAAGAAGCCCCCTTCTTTGGAACAGGCTTCCTATTTACATTAAGCAGAGCCATTCCCTGGCCCTCTTTAAACACAGTTTGGATCTATGGATGGGGAATCACAAATTCATACCTGGAGTAGTGCTTATGTCCCTTATGGACAGGGACAATCTGTAAGATACTCAATGCATAGGCACAAATCCATGCCATCCTCTTGCCCTTAGAGGCTATATATTGTGTAAAATTGCATTATATTGGCTAGACTTTTAAGGGGTGTTAAGACATTAGTTTAATACTCTCCTATGAACATATGAACTTTCATTTAATGCAGACCAGCGCTGAAGATAAAAAAACGACTAAATACAATAGCAGGCACAATAAATATCAAGAGAATGAAATATTAAGTATTGGAAGAAAAGCAGAATAATAACAGCGTCTACAGTAAGTACAGACCAATGTAGGCAAATAAGTATTCTTGTGCAAGCAGCAGTAATGCACAGTGCAATGTTTATAAAGGTGTTTGTCTTTACAGGGAAACAGGGTGCTATGTGAATTTTAAGAGGTTGAATTCAGTTTGTTTGAGACTGCTGTGCAAGTGCTGGTGAATTTAAGTGTGACTTGTGCAAGTGGTGCTTGAGTGTCAGTATTTTATATGGTGATGTGTTTTGCATGTTTTGGAGGTGAAATTAACATACATGTTGGGAATATGGTACGAGTGATGCCCTTCCCAAGATGTATGTTGTTTGCCTGTGAAACTTCATGACTGACATGTCCTTTTTTCTGTGAAAAATGGTGATGTTAAAGGCAAAATAGAAATGTATCTTGTTTTGGGAGAACAACTGTAATGCAGGGGTCTGAGGGACATCCCTCATATGAAATTGTTGATTTGTTTTCTTCATACGTGCATGCATCCATAAGTGTGTGTGTGTGTGTGTGTGTGTGTGTGTGTGTGTGTGTGTGTGTGTGTGTGTGTTTGTGGTGTGTCTGTGTGTGTTTTGTGATGTGGGTTCCTTCACCATTCACACTTTCTCCCTACTGAACTTCAAGATAAGAAGATTTGGTTTCAGACATAATGAAGTTAAGAAACTGCCAACCTATATCCACATTTGGGCTACTATTACAGAAGTCAGCACCATAACTTTTGACAAGAGAAGAGTTGAGCCTGCTGAGGGGTGCATAGCAAAATGTAGACAGTCAGTGTGAAGAATTCAAGCTATGCAGGAATGTGTTTTGTGAGGGTATGAACCACAAATGTACAAGTGGCAGGCATTGGTATGTTCTTATGATCCACACCACTGGCTCCAATTAATATATAATGATATGAGGTTTAAAGCCACACAACTTGTACCAAACAATATACAAGGAGTGATTGGCTTTAGCGATATACAGTAAATGTGCACTGATGCCCCTGGTATCAGCAATGCACCACTTCCATTTCAGTTTTGTGCTCTGCATCTTCCGATCAGAGCCATCATCAATGGCTTCTCAACATTCCACACACTTTAGAGTGAGTCCAGTGCCTCCTAGTGCAATTTTACCAAAAGTCATTGAAATCCTACTTGGCAATTTCAACACTGAGTTAATATTGCTTACCTGTCTCACAACAGAGGAATGGTCACTCCCATGGTACTAGATGATTATTATCTTGACTCTGCCTCCATTTCTCCAGCATCTGTACACAACGAACTGATAGAGATATAATTTTAATATTTTTATGTTGAACACCTAGTCAGTTTTGCCCTTTGCACTTTCACCTTCAGCAATTCTTCTTCCTATTCAGCCATCACAATGGTGTCCCCTGTGTATCTGAGGCTGTTAGTATACTTTCCCAGCAATTTTGATTCTATGATCTAATTCTTCTAACTCAACATTTTGTGCAATGTACTCAGCATATAAATTAAATAAGAAGGTTGACAATATACAGCCTTGTTGCTATCCTTTCCCATATTCTCAAAGCAGTCAAATACTCCAAGCTAGATTTTTCACTGCTACTTTTTTCTGCATGCATTCATCAGGAGACACACAATGTGACCTTATATCTCCATTTTTCTTAGAACTCAGCACAGTTTGTTATGGGTCACACAGTCCAAGACTTTACAGTAGTCAATAACGCAGAAGTAAATATAATCTGGAACTTTCATGTTCTTCTATTATTAGTTGATGTTTGCATTCTAAAATGAGGTTGTGCACCTGGTAATTATTGATCCATATATTACTAGAGGATAAATTTGAGGATCTAAAGCATTACCTCTCTTACAAGGAGGAAATTAGTTATTTGATAATTTGAGTACGCTTTAGCATCACCTTTCTTGTGGTCAACCTTTTCACATACAATGGCCACTGTTGAACTGTCCACATTTACTGAAAAATTCCAATCAACACTATAACAGCTTCATTTTGCAGGGTTTCAAACCATTCAGTTGACATTTTGCCCCTTCCTGCACTCTTACTGTTAGCAAGACTTCCTGAGAACCATTTAAATTAATTCTGCAAGATGACTGCTTTATATCCGAGGGTATATAATCACATACTTCAATGAAGATAAAGTCCCTTTTATATGGCTCTTCTGTAGCCATATGGCTGTTCCATAAATCTCCTATTTAATAAATCCCTTAAAATTGAACAATTAAAGATATATTTTCTGATTCTATTGGGCAACCCTTCCCTCACTCCTGCACAGCCTTATTCACTGTTAGCACTTCCCAAATAACATCTCTACAGTATCACATAGGGCCCCACCATGTCTAATTTGGCCCCACTTCTTAGAATGGAGCTGTAGTTTGCTGGGTGTCAAAGCTCTGAAGGGCTTAATGAGATGTTTTCAAAAGAATACTGGTGTTCCATTTCCAGGAGAATGGTGGTACACTTCTGTGTAGGAACTATGACTACTGAACGGACAGTATGAGGAGGACTGCACTTTGTAGCCATGTACTATAACTTAATGTGTGTGTGTGTGTGTGTGTGTGTGTGTGTGTGTGTGTGTGTGTGTATGTTTGTGTCTGGGTATGTGTTTGTAGTGTGTCTGTGCATGCACGTGTGTGTGTGTGATTGTGTGTGTGTGTGTGTGTGTGTGTGTGTGTGTGTGTGTGTGTGTGTGTGTGTGTGTGTGTGCGTGTGTGTGTCTGTGTGTATGTTTGTGTCTGGGTATGTATTTGTAGTGTGTCTGTGCATGCACGTGTGCGTGTGTGTGTGTGGGTGTGTGTATGTGTGTGTGTGTGTGTGTGTGTGTGTGTGTGTGTGTGTGTGTGTGTATGAGAGAGAGAGAGCGCAGCATGTGGATGTGTATGTGTGTATGTGTGTGCACACGAGTGTCGTTGCCTGTCTATGTTACTATTTGTCCATGTTATTTTGTTTGGTGCAAAAGTAACACAAAAAAGAGAGAATTGCCAGTTTTCAGTTCAGTGCATTTCAGATTAAGTTGGCATTCCATATATCTGAAATGTACTCGATAAAATATAAAATATACCTTTAGTCAAATAAATTCAAATCATTATGGCCTTATTGAAGAGTTGTTGTTATCATTTCCCCATTCTGCTACAGAAGCTGATTATGCAATAGTCCTTGCAACCTAAAAAAGTCTTCCTTTTATGTATTTTGAGGTAAACAGAATCTAGAATTTATTCTACCTTTACACTTAGTATATAGTTATAGCCTGTGTACAGCTAAACGAGTACTACATATATTATAATAAAACTTGTTTTTGCAAACTAGTGTTGTAATTAGGCCTTTTAATACTTACTGATTCATAACCATGGTGCTGTAGATTCTGATTTCTCTTTGCATTAATCAGTGAATAATGGTGGCTTAATTTTTCAGGAGATACATTTCTAACAAATGATTTTAGCTTAACATCAAGTACTTATCGCAAGGTCTCATTCCATACCTTTAAAAATTCAGGCAACATAAAAAATTGACTATTGCTTCTAAAATGTGTTTTATGCAGGAGACAAAAAGCAATGAATTAGGATGATACTTGGAATGAAAGGCAGAGAGTAAACAGAGCTTAATTGTAAGCCTCTCTTCTCCTTATGGTTCCTGCCAGCTGCCGCTGTTATTGCTACCTGCCTGTTCTCGCTGAAAGCAATGATGGATAGGCATGTGCAGACACACAAAAGAACCTATTTGGACTGGCATGTCAGCTCATCTTTATCAAATGTTGCACAGGTATAGTCTGCTGCCATGCTTCATTACCCTAGAATGGCGTGCCTGAAATGTTTGACTGTTCTGTCGACTCTGCTCTCCCCTCTTCTTGCTGTGTGTGTGTGTGTGTGTGTGTGTGTGTGTGTGTGTGTGTGTGTGTGTGTGTGTGTGTGTGTGTGTGTTATGTGGGGGAACTTTGCTCTGTGAGCTATGAAGGGAATTGACCTTCTGCTATTACATTCAGAAAGAGAATGAAGCAACACCTTGGAGGTGAATGATAGATATTATTATGGCAGTTGTAGCTTAGGGCAGGTGAGTGGTGTGTTAATGAGACACCACCTCCTGCTTTCTGACAGACGGCTGTCATTGTTCAAACACTGCCTTCACATAGATTGATGCCTTGGGTCAGCTTGCCCTGCAGTGGGGGAGCACTGTCATCTTTCTTCTACTTAGGTTCTAGCTTAGTTGACCTTGGCTTGAACTTAGCAAAGGTGGGGCCAGAGCTGATGATGCATGTTTCTCTGCTCATGATTAAGCAGGAGGGATATTATTTTAGGTTATAATAATGAAATGGCATAAAACACTAATTTTAAGCTGTTTTTTTTTGTCAGGCACTATACAACACAAAAGACAGCTAAAACAATCTGATACCTGAAATGACAGGCACCGATCAAGATATTTTCCAGGCTGAAATGGTAAAACCTGAGGTTGCAGGTAGCTGACTATAATTACTAATAGATACTGTATGTCTGAGACACATTGGGAACATGTCGACAGGCCAGCAGATGCTGTCTGTTTTTTTTAACAAGAATTCAGTTTATGATTTGGAAGTGTACACTATGTTTGTAGTGGTTATTATAAGTTATGTATAGTAACATGGACATACATGGCAACCTAGACAGAGTTGGCAGACTAGAATAGAAGTTATGTGGTGTCTTTCATGCATGCTGCATGTCGGCTTTTTTGACATGCCATTGACTTCAATGTCGGTAGTACGGTGACAGAATGTAGACAAGTGGTGCAGACTTCATCTGCTTCACGACACGTCTCAAACACCCCCACACAGCCCTGGACACTGTTTCTTTTTTTCTTACCAGGGGTAGAACTCACAAACCTCTCACTCAAGCATTCTGCTCAGCCTTTTGTCACATGCAAGTGGGACATGGGTCTAAATAATTGCACCCTCGCACCATCAGTAATGAAATTCTGTACTGAGGTTCAGTAAACCAATTGACACAGCTTCACTGTAGTTTGCTGGTTATGAAATATTAGCATAGTGATATAAATAAATTGCTGCCTTCAGTGGATTTTTCTTATAAACTGCTGTTTCAGATAACATTCCTAAAACCATTGCCCTGTCCCACGTGGAGATGTAATTACATAAAATTGTTAATAGTAGTGGTACAAAGAAAATATTTTCTTTATGCAGATGTATGCTTTTCAGGGTATTTGATACACAATAACTAAATTTACCAACACAATGACAGACTGTCACTTTTACAGCATGTTAGTCATAATACATGTCGCTGTCCTCTCCAAAGACTTAGGCGGAAAGTTAAAACAGTCTGTTCTAGTACAAAACAGTGTCTGTGTTTGAAAAATGTTGCATTTATTAACAATACTTTTATACATTTTTATGAAAGCAGATTATCATTTTGAGTGCCATAATTCAAAGAAGATGCCAGATATCAATTTATATCTGTTTTTTATTTGGATCTCTGATGGAAACTGAGAGGCAAACTGCAATGGTATTTTCTTTTCGGTAAATTTTTTATCTGATTTCATGAGGTAAGGAACTGAGAGGCCTGAAACAGATGACGTTCGTAGTCTTGTGACTTAATGACTGAGATGGTTATATTACCAGTCCATAAATCAATGTTTTTTTTCTAGCATAGGTCTCTGTCTTGTACTTAACAAATATGAATGCTGTAACTGGTCACACAGGAACAGTTTTCTCCTTATAGCACATTGCAGGCAAAGCTGGAGCTTACATTGTACTGTGTATGACTGCTAATATATTGGTCAAAATCAGGAGGAACTAAGGAACTCAGCACAGCTATAAATAACGAAACTGCTCCATTAATTAAATAAGTAGGCAAAATAGTGAAAACAAAGTAGTTGAAATGGAAAGTAGTTATGGAGTTACAAATATATATATATATATATATATTTATACACACACACACACACACACACACACACACACACACACACACACACACACACATGAGTGTGTGTGTGTCTGTGTGCGTGCTCATGCACGTACGCATGCATGTGTTAGTATGTGTATATATGTAGAGACAGATGGACAGAGTGAGAGAGAGATTTTTGTTAAAGGTAGTGTTAATGAAGCACATAAGAATCTAGAACGAGTGATCACAACTGAAAGTTATTAACTCCATCAGTCTCTGTCTGTGATGTCATAACTGGGAGCTGAGTTGTGGACAATGATGTATTTTCCATCCATGTCTAGAATTAAATGCATTTGAGCAGGAGACACTGAGAATGACTCACCTGCTCTTGGAGATGTGCAGGGAGGTCAATTAACTACCACATTTTCCTGGGCTGTAAAAAGTATGCATGATTATTTGAGAGAGAGACATTTTTAACACATATATTATCTGTTTTTTGAGCTAATATCACAAAATTATCTGTTGAGCTGAAAAACTATTTTGGTAAAATCCTCATGATTATTTATCCACACTCTCTGATATAACACTGATATAACAACATAGTATTTTTGGCACAAAAAACACATAGCTTTCAATAACTTTCAGACTACTGATATAAATATATGTAAGTATGCTGCTGTTCCCATGATCATGGCTTATTTCAAAACCTTATTTCTCATGAAAAAAACATGAAATAACACAAAGCACTACTACAAATAGATGGCAATTATTGCCTTATAAAGGTTTTGCAAAAGTTAAGAAAAAAGTATGGAAATGGATGTGTGTATATATATATATATATATATATATATATATATATATATATATATATATATATATATATATATATATATATATATATATATATATATATATATATATATACACACACACACATAGTTATTTCTAATAGACACACACACACACACACACACACACACACACACACACACACACACACACACACACACGCACACACACAAAATATATAAATATAGATAGATATTTATATGGCGTATTTATAAAACTATAATTTGGGTTGTAGGATTTGAGCAGGAAAAGGGATAATAAAGCAAGATTATGGCACAAAAAAGATTTTCTTTAATATCTAAACTAAAGTACACATTATATTTAAGACACACATTTTAAGTATTTACTAAGCATGGTTAAAACTGGCATAGTTACAGGTGGCTGAGGGAGAGCTGAGTTCTTAGTCCTTAGTTTCCAGCTGCATCTCCACTGCATACAAGTCTCTGCTTGGAATTGGGAGGGTGGCCTAATGGTTAAGGTGTTTGCATTACAAACACAAGGTGCAGGGTTTGAGTCTCACAAGGGCTAATTGGCTAGGCTTAAAATGGCTCGCAAGGGCAGTTAGCTTAGTACTAATCTATGAACCTATGAACCTATGCTTGCAAATGGTAGGTAGACAATCAGACAACTATGAATCCCTCCACCCCAGACAGGAGAGCCATCAATGACCACACACTGCCACCCTCTACCACATACCTTCTCTTATACCCATCCTGCTATTTAAACTCAAGTAGTCTAGGTTCTAGTCAGGGCTTAACCTCTCTATGCCATGGAGCTGAGTAAATCTCACTGTTAAAAATGGCACTGCATTGCCAACGTGCTAAGAGAATGTAGAATATGGAAATGAATATTCTGAATCAAATAAACTAATTATGTTGCAGCCAGAAAATTAACATTAAAGTCCTATCATAAACAAATGGCAGTGTGGAACTTAAATTACAAATGCACTGTTACAATTGCCCTTGGAAGAGTACCAGTCTGTCACTAGTATAGACTGTCATCAGGGTCTCATACAAGTCTCAAACTAATAACAAAAACAAAACTACCCAACCAGGGGTATTGAATAATAAACCAGAAACAGGAAAAAAAAACAGAAGGATGGTGCAAGGAGATGAAAAACTTTGATTTTTAGCATTGTAAATTTAATTAACCACTTTTGTCATACATGTGTAATGAAAGCAGTTAATTACATGTATGATGCTAAAAATCAAATATTTTCATCTCCTTGCAACATCCTTGTGGTTTTATGTTTTTGATCTCATACAAGTCTACTGACCCCTTACCTTGTCATGTGGCCAAGCCCATGAATATTCTTCTTCAGGAATTTGCTAACAAATTATTATTGATTTCTTCTGAAAATGTTCAATAACTGATTTTGACAGTTTAGCTACTTGTTCGACTCACTGGTTTCTGAAAAATAAATATCAAAACTGGTGAGTTAAAAGCATTATAAAAACACACAAAAAATATTTTTTGGAATGTATCATAATTACAAATAACAGCTCCATGGTCACACCCCAAATAGGTGAATAAAACCCTGAAAAGTGCCCTGCAGCTTGCTGGCTCTCATATCGCTCAACCTCTTTGAGCAAGAAATCGGGACAAAGCCATAACTAAAGGGGGGACAAAGGCACAAAAATAATTTTAAATACTGCCCATACAAACATAGAAAGTTGATGGAATAACAGGTTTTGTGTTAGGATGAATTTTCCGAAGGGTATGAAGTCTGAAACTCAAATGTCTGTCATTATTGTTTACTGTATTCTTTAATAACTTGTCAATAATTTGCCAGAAAAAATACAATTTTTTGAGAAACGGACGAAAGAATATGAGGCAAAAATTTGGACATTCTGCAAAGATCTGTACAGTTGAGAGGTATGCTGGCTTTCCTTTCTGAGCTGGAAGGGCTGGTGGTTGTCTGATTGGTTACATACCACTTGCAAATAGAGACTTATATGCAATGAGATGTAGCTGGAAACGAGACTTAGACTCAGCTCTCTCAAATTAGTGATAGTAGTGCTTCCTCTTGATGTGTAGGTGTATGCATATGCAAGCAGTAGTCTAATAAAATAGGGGATTCTGCCAGGGGAAAAGGTTAGAGTTAAAAAGAAAAAAATACTCAGGTGTTTGCATTAATGAGAGATTCCTTGTAAATGCGTGAATAGACAGAGGGATAGGAGTCATTTGTTGCATAGCAATGAATAAGTGTGACTCTTGTCTGAATCAGTTGACACATCATCACTAATAGGTAATGAATAGATGTGAATCTCATCTAAGTCAGTGGATATATGGTCACTGACAGGTAACAAATAGATGTGGCTTTGTTCTGTGTACTTAGCTAAGGGTCCAGCCTTCTGCGAGGGAGGATGGGTTATTGTAGTGGACGCAGCCTATGCAGGTCCATTCTTGCATTTGAAAAACTACTAATTTGGGATTTTTAACAAAATGCATTTTCACAGCATTCAGTAAATAGTGAACATTAGTCATTTAAAAAGAACTGATCATTGGCAGACTATTATAAGATCTCCAAGTAGGGCATTTTGAGTAACTTTTTTAGAATATCATGTTATTTTTTGCATTCATTGTATGAAAGTATGATAATCATGTAAGATTATTTGGAGATTAATTCAGTTGGTGTTCTGACATCATTATAAAAACAAGTGAGGAGATGGTTTATTTATTTGCATGACAGACTAGCAATTGTAAGTCAACTAAAGCAACAAAGCAAGTGGCATGGCTTTCATTTTCATCAGCATAGCATTCATCATATCAAGAAGGGGTTTCAAAACAACAACTACAATGATGAGCCAAAGCAGATTATCCTCTTGAAACAATGGATAGTCTACAGGTAATAAGATGATCACCATCACAGCCTTCATTCTGTGTGAAAAACAGTCATTTAATATTATGTTCCTGCAAACAGGAATTCTCAATTTCTAAGGTGTGATAAACATAGAACTGATTATATTAGAGAAAGGGGGTGCAGCAGTGAAACATCCTTCATGGAATTGTCAGGAGATTTTCTATGTACATCAATGAAAGATTCAAATTCCAGACCCTAATCTTAGCAGCCATGACATGGGACTAAATAATGTTAAGTTAGCAGACTTATCTGGGAAAATGTTCAAGTATCTAGTCAAAAGAAAAAAAAAAAAACAAGATAAAAATAAAAACAAAATTCACGAACTGCACCAAACTGTTTAATGAAGAGCTGAAAGGCTTCCAAATACTAAACGCTTTCGTCATCAACTGATGGCTTTTTCAGAGTAAAAGGAGCACATAATCACAGGTTTTAAATACAAAGTTCTACATGCATTTTAACCAATCAAATTTCTTGATTAATTACAATCCCAATATACATACTGATCTAACTCACAAGTACCATGAAACATGCACATAAAACTTGCTAAAAGTATGTGCTAAAATATGTTTATTTCCATATACACTCACATATAATCACTTTAAGCATACTTATTGCACAAATATTAATGTCAAACCTTGTTTATAAAATTACTGACTTTTCCATAACAACTAAAAGCTAAATGACTTTAAACAACCAAAGCCCTTTGTTTCAAAATAGGCTTAATAGAAATATAATCATTAAGCCCAGGGTGAGTTGTTGCATCTAGAATCACCTGCCATTTAAATTCTAAAGACTCTACTCTAATATTGTCATCAGCCCCTCTCTCACTTGTCAACACCCTGTCAATTACAAAAAATATAAACTTTTTAAAATAAACACAATTCTTGGAATGTAAATACAATGCATTGTGACTATCCTTGTTTTTGATGGTCCTCTGATGTTCTGCTATCCTTTCCCTTAGTTTACGTATGGTTTTCCCTACATAAAATCCTGCACATGTCGTGCAAGTTGCAAGGTATACTACTTTTTTGGAGTTGCAACTACATCTACCCGGACATGAAATTGCCGTATTGTACCCCCTCACAACCACATAGGGTCCATCATTGATATATCTATAGTACCTACATGACCCACATTTATACATTTGTAAATTTGTAAATCTGCTTTGTTGGTTTTCAAATAGATTCTTTAAGTTTAAACCTCTTGAAAAAATTACTTTTGGTTTGTGACCAAATTCTTTTTGCATATCCATGTTAAATGCTAGGTCCCAAGATCTCCCAATAATCTCAATAATATTGTATGCCTGTGAATTGTACTTCAAGACAAGAGCTCTTGAATCAAACTTTTTCGAATGAGTGGACTCAATTCTTTCATTTACCTCAATAGTTGCAGTATTTTCTAACAAAATGGGTTTAAATGATGTCCATCTTCTTTTCATCACCTCTTTTTTAACTGAAATCAGCAATTTCAATGGGTAACCTCTATCCAAAAACATTCCTATTAATTTACACATCTCCCTTTGATAAATCTCATCATTACTTACAAGACGTGACAGACGAACCATCTGCCCCTTAATTACACTTTTACGCTGATGTAATGGATGACAACTTGAAAAATGCAAAAGAGAATTACTATACGTCTCTTTTCTATGTATGTTACTTTCTAAACCTTCACTTGTCTTGGTAAGTTTAATATCCAAGAAGTCAATAGTCTCATTGTCCCACGTATATGTGAAGGAAAGAAATGGAGTAATAGAATTAAGGTATTCCACAAAATTCCTAGCTTCATCTTCATTTCCCTTCCACAAAACAAGTATGTCATCTAAAAATCGATTGTATAATACAATATGTTCAAAAAAAGGGGGTAGGGAACACAAAGATTTCTTCCCAGTGCAGTAATACCAGGTTAGCAAAAATGGGGGCATACTTGGCCCCCATAGCCACCCCTGATATTTGATGGTAAAGATAATTTATGTTGTTAATGCAGACAATGGCTGACCAAAGTAAAACTACTCAGGTGGATTTTTACTGTGACTCTTACACATCTAGGCAAAATATTAAGTGATCTGAAAACCTTCCAGAACATGTAAGGATATTAGAATCAGATTTTTTACTGAATACAATCCAGTTACAGGAAAGAATTAAGGGTTTTGTCATGAAAAGTTAAAACTTTATTTTTCAAATTCTGTACTCCATTTTGCAACTTTTACTTTTTTTAGACATGCTTTAATTCAAGACCACCAGTTTTTCATCATTACAGAGAAAAGAAAAGATATGCTAGATGGCTTTGCATAACATCTGGTGTAAAATGATATAATTCCAGAAATAAGGCCTGACTTCAAAGGAAATTCATTGCCTCTAATGCAATAATGAAGTCTGCAACAAACTCATAAATTATATATATATCTCAGTTGCGCTTTATGATCAATAGCACAGAGATGCTCTTTCAAATGACCCTGAGCTCCTAGTGAAAAATGTATTCCTGTTGACCCATAACCAAGTTTAGTTCACTAACTTCCAGTATGATCTTAGCCAGTGGTGTATTTCCATTCTATTTGACAAGATTAACATCAAAGTTCAAAAAAAGGGTAGCATGGCAGTGTCTCCTTTATTTACAAACTATTACTTCACATATTTTCTCCTACTCGAACTGATGGTCACATGTGAAATTGCTGGAAGGAAGCAGCTATTATTTTACTCCCTTAGGAGTAAAATTCTAATTACAACAGTCATCAAAGACCAGCCTTTTTTGCACTAACAAATAACTGAAGACTGTGTGGATGAATGGCTTACTTTCTACCTACTGACATGTCTTTCAAAATAGAAAGATTACCATAACATAACCTGTTTACAGATCTGGTATTGTAGAATACAAGCAAAGGATAAATTACAAGAGCAGTTTCTGTTGACCTAAATAGAGATTGTGACATGGTCAACCATAATGTACTTCTTCTAACCCATTCCAGCAAAGGTTTCAGTGAAACCTTATTAGTTCAAACACTATACAGAAACCTGTCAGATTCAAAACTGATAATACTGTCTATGTGCCCATCCAAATGCCTCAAAATGCAGTGTAAGGATCTTTACTTTTTCAGTTTCCGTTAGTTTACTTGCCCAAAGCATTTCAAACACTGAATTTATTTTCTGTGCTGATGACATGTATATGTCTTTGCCTTCTACATTTAGCTAATAAATAAAAACAAAACAAAATAAAACACAACAAACACAAAAAAAAAGAAAGAAAAGAGCACTGAGAAAGACCTACAATATATAAAAAAAATCTTTGAGAACCGACAACCAATAAAAACCTAACAAAACTACATCTTTTCCATTTTGGAATTCATCTGACTCAAGCAGGCCAATAACAGCTGGAAGCTAATATCTTACAATGTAGATATAGCTAAACATGTTGACAACATACAGATTTGCATGTACAAGCCTGGACCCTTCATTTATAATGGAATTGCATGTCAACAATTTAGCAGTACACAAGCACACACACAACTAAATCTGGGATGAAGATTCATTCTGCTTCTGTTTAACACTGCAACCCAAAATGTATTAGGAAATGGAACACTCCTGCTTAAGAATAAATGCTGTCTTTCACTAATATGTCATGCCATAAGTAAAACTTACAAGCATCCTGGAGTCCCCTCAATTAAAATGTGATGGTTCATGTTGTTTGTTAACAAAAGTATAACATAACTGCAGGTCCAGAAGAAGGCAAGCTAGTTTTCATTTTAAGAAAGGGCAAATCTAGTACTTCTTTCCCTATTCTATGGACTGCAGAGCATGAATTTCTATCCACCTGTGACACAAAATCTGCATCCCAGCAGCACTAATTATGACCTAACATCTAATGCTAATACAGCCAACATCTTAATCAAACCCCCATGTAAAAAAACATGAACACCACTGATAGCACTTTGTAAGTGTGTGGACTGCCATCCTGACAACACCTTCATGCTCACATATGGGATGTAGATAACCTCTAAGCCTTCCACAAAAATTGGTGTTAGATCAACTTGTAAATGCTGGTCAACAGTATATAATGCTACTGGGCATACTTTAGCACTTCAAATAATAATGTTTTTCTATTTAGATAAACTGTACTTTATACTTGGTTTGCTTTTAGGAGTTTTTTCTTCATTAGCACTCTAATTATTATAAGTAATGACATGGCTTTGTGCATCCTTCGTACTTTTGATAAGTATTACTAGCTCTTGACTTAATATACATTTGCCACTTTATTATTTATGTGTAATTTGTAACTTGTATCTCTGTAGTTCATGATAGGTTGAAGAGGATTTGATTAGAACTAAACTCACAAAAGTGGTATTATGTTTTTTTTTTGTCTTGCTATAATTTATAAAGCTAACACTGTTGGTAATCTAACTATCTGTAATATTGACAGATACAAAAATCTGGGAAGTTTGATCAATTGTGTCATACATTTCAAAGACAATTCAAATTATGTACGATATGATGGTTTGAAGGTGGTAGGTCTCATATTTAGATTCCTAGCCGCTACATCTCCTGAGTTATTACCTAAGATGTTTGTTAGGCACATAACTGAACATAAGTCTTTGTTCTGGTCATATTGTACAGGGAATATTCTTTTAATTCAAGGAATACAGGGAGAATTCTCTAAAAGAACTCCAGTGTGTCATAATCTACTGAATGAGAAAAGGCTATAGTTTTTGGGTCTGTATTAATAGGACAGTTTCCAATTCTCAGCTGGAGAGCCTTCTGTGTGGAGTCTGCATGTCCTCCCTGCGGTCGATTGAGTTTTAAAGACATGCAGGTAGGTGCATACGTGTGTTTCCTTCTGTGAAGGTTGGGCACAAGGCTGGGAACTCAACACCATAAAAACTTCACTGCCAATCAGTCTGTGGACCGGTGATCTGCTTTGGTGACCTTTAACAGGGAAAAGCTGAAAGACATTAATGGGACAGGTTTGAAGAATGTAATGAACTGTAAATGCTGTGTGAACATGCAGCCAATGAACTAATAACCAACACAAGAGGCTCACGCAGTGTTTTCACCCATGACAAAAAAAGAAAATGACATACAATTTGATTTAAGAAGAGAACCCGACCTGAGAATGATGATTCCCAATAAATGAGGGGGAAATGTGTTAACAGATAAAACTGATTATATTTACCAGATGTTCAATATTTTGCAGGGTGTTAACAACTATCACCCAGTCTGTATCAATGAAATCAATATTGCATACAAGAAGACTGATTTCTTTTTAGAAGATTTGTTGATACAAGGTGTTATTATTGCTGACCTTTATGAGTTTCTATGCATTTCCAAACCTTTGATACCAGCCATTTTCAGCATTCCAAAGGTTCATAAGGATATTATCAACTCTTCTTAGAGGCTGATTGCAGCTGCCCATGGTTCCAAAACTTATCCATTGGCAGTCTAAATTGACTGTGCCCTGAAACATACACTCACTTTCACCAGTCACATACTTAAAGACTAGTGGGATTTCCTGTCCAAAATCAAACAGCATTTGTATGCTGAAACATGTTGTTTATGACAGTGGATGTGGTATTCCTTTTCACCAGGAATACCACATCCTGTTGGTTTAGAATTTTTCCACTCGGCCATTTTAGAACTCACTGATTTTGACAGTGGTCTTGTTAATTTCATTGTCTCCCTCATGGAATTATTTTAATACAATAATTATATTTTCTTTGAGGGGAAATATTATTGTCATGTATGGGGGGTAGCAATGGGCACAGCTTGTGCCCTCATATGTATCAATTTGGTTATGTACTGGTGGGAAGAAAACTCACATTTGCAAATATCGTTACTCTGACTCCTGACACCTGTACTTATATTTGAACAATATTTTTATCTTTTGGAATTCTCAGCCCAAAGGAATTCACGATTTTGGCACATTTTTGAACATCACGACATCCTTCTTCAGGCTTACCTACCCATACACAAATGAAGAGGTTAACTATTTTGATGTCCAAATCTGGAAAAACAAGTTACAGAACTGTTTCTAGTCATCTATTTTCAGGAAACACGCCTTTTCTAACACTTACCTACACTTCAATAGTTGCGACCCCTTGTTATGCAAAAGGAACATATTTAAGGGTGACTTAGTTAGGGCAGTAAGACTGAGTTCTACTTACGGAATCTTTTTAAATGAATGTGACTACATCATTATCCGTCACCATTCCTTGACCTTATTTGACGGGAAGATTCCAGGTGTTGTGATATCAAATTTCTGTCACCCTTAGGCTTAGATCACTCTCCCACTATTCATGGTCCCCCACCCCACACAGGACATACAGACAGATTCCACCAAATATTCCAGTTGTCTGGTGGTCACTTATAATTCTGAACTCAAAACCATTAAATATATTATCTACAGAAATAGGCATATTCTTAATGTTGACCATGAGAGCATTGAGACCTTAGGGGCAACACCCACCACTGTACTCAAGACTGGGAAAAATGTTGAAGGTTTGTTTGAGAACATACAGCTCTCCTCTAACAAACGACACAGAGTCACACATAAATGTGGGGCTTGTGGGCAATGCCCCTATTTATTACATCAAGAACAAGTGACTCTACTAACTTTTGCCAATCAACTATCACACTGTGTACAAACCACCCATCTTTTTATACTGGCAAGACTGAGCAATAGTTTTGTAAAAGGATTTACGAATGCTTTCATATTATATTCAAACACAACCTTAACAATTCACTGTTTAAACATTCCCTTTCATGTTCTGGCTTTAACAAATTCTTGTTTGGGATATTGGAAAGTATTCCTTTCAATGAACGAGGGGGCCAATAGGAAACCAGGGTTGAAAGCAGAGAGCTATTTTGGCAATTTAAATTAAATGCATCAGTATACCCTGGTTTAAATTAACATTTATCTGTCTTGCCTGTTTTAAAGTTAAGGGCTATCAAATGTAATGTGAAAATGTTGTACAATTTTATCAGTCTGTATTACACTTTTTTTCTATTTTCTCTTTTTAACTCTGAGTTATTTCACTTGGACTAGTTTAAGCATAATTCTTTGTTTGTATCTTTAAACCGTTTATGTATTTTTAAACAGTTTATATGTTTTTAAAGAGTGTTTTTCATCTGCTGTTCCTGCCACACCAACAAGATATTTATTCTTATTTCTTTTAAGCACCTACTTGTTTGCTAAAGGCACTGGACCTATCCAAAACAGTTTTGGATTTGTTACTAATTATCTCATAAACTTATTTACTGACAACCTATAGTGTTGTTTGTTCAATCAACTGCATACATTTAAACTTCATGTTTTTAACGTATACTGGTTCTGATGAAGTTTTGAGGGGATGAAAGCGCTTAACCAGTTGTATGTACTTGGAATAAAGTTCATATGTTCATAGATAGGTACTAGGCTATTGGCCCAAGGGCTTAAGTAAGCCTAGCCAACAAGGTTCCCTGGCTTACGCCACCCAAGAAAGTTATTTTCCTGTGCTCTGGTCGAGCAGAGCCACAGAAGTGACCCCCAGGGTGTATTTCCTATTTCCCAGCCACTCATCAAGATTTTTCTTGAAGAGTGCTAATGAGGAACTTTGCTTGACATAGATGGGTAGCTTGCTCCAGAGTATGGAAAGTCTCTGGGACAGGAATCTATCCCTCCAGCATGTCCTGTTTATTGTGGTGACAAGGTTTAGGTCTCTAAAGCATGTAGCTCGGAGGGATTGGGGTTTCTTTAGGTGCAGCATGTCCAACAGCTCTGGGTTTGACATAGCTTTATATTTTAGGCAGAGATCACCTCGGAGTAGGCGATATGCTATGGAGTAAAGCTGGAGTTTTTTGAGACGGTGAGTGTAGGGCATCTGTTTAAGGCCAGTAATCTAAAAAGTTTGTTTTACTTATTACACCAGTGCTTCATATTCTTGTTTTACTACTGCTCAAGTATTGAGCTTTACCTAGGGGTTTATGGCTAAGGTTATTTGATCCTTACATTGCATATTACCAGTGTTTATCTTCGGACCTGTTGTATTCATTGAATTTGCTACCTATTTCTTGGAATCATTTCATTGCACTATAGTTTCCAAAAGAATTGTTCTCTGTATAAATGACTTACCCTGATACATGGCCTAAATACAAAGCAGGCTTACAAGAGAATAAGTCACACCAAGAGCAAGTATTTTGGACTTGGACTAAATAAAATATAATTTTTTTTCAGAAGCAGGCTATGCTTAGGTCACAGAGCACTTGATGAAGAGCTGCAAATATTATGGGGCCTTGGAAAAGTTCCAAATAATTGAACATTAAGAGATAATAATTTGGCATGTAAGATGTTAACAATACTGCTCTCAGCATATATAATTCTCATAAATCCTCTGGCCAAATTCTTTATTCATATTGTGTTGCTAAAAAATGGAATTCTATCTCTATGTAAATTAGATCTACCTCTAACATCTCCCAGCTTCAATCTACTTGGGGGTTGGTATAATGGTTAAGGTGTTTACCTCACAGTCACAAGGCATGGGGTTTGATTCTCAGCTTTGAAAGGGAAATTGGCTATGCTTAAAATTGCCTACAGTGTAGATAACCAAGTATTTACCTCTGAACCTATAATATGTATCTTAATTGTTTATAGGCATATCCAACAATTGGAATGTCCACAGAGGTTCCTCACTAAAAGAATACAGGGTGTAAGTAAAATGTCCTATGCAGACCACCTCAAGGGTCTATCCTTGTATTCTGTCTCCTACAGGCTGTTGATGGGAGATCTATGTCTGGCATACAGGGCATTGTCAGACCCCACTCTGATGGACCTCCTGCATATCCACTAAACAAGCAGCATCAGAATTACCGATTCAAAAGACATAAACCTTGCCTGTGATATAGATATAACCTCCTGGAGAGACAGATATGTATCCCAGAAACTACCCCGTCTCTGGAACAGACACCCCATCCATGTGAAGCAGAGTTCCTCCCTAACCCAATTCACGTGTAACTTGGACAATTGGATGTTGAACAGGAAATTCATCTCTGATTTGGCACCTATGACTTTAATGGACACAGGAAACTTGTAAATGGTTAATCTCCCAGACCCATGCTTACACTTAGCAAGGGTATCAGAACTTGTCAGAGATTTGAGATGCATAGCTAGGCATAAAAAAGCCCTTGTGGTCATTAGCCTAGTAAACACCTATAATCTTAAAAGACTACCTACATAAAACCTGGCTCTACTACTGCACTGTCTCATGCTACACTAGGCCTTCCCTCCTTCCACAACCAGCATATGTCAACTATGTGCAAAGGGAAGGAATTACCACAATCTATTTCTTAGACAAGGATCAAATATTTTTTTGCCTAGGCTATATTATCTAGTCATCTCTGTTCCAAAAAGTGTACTGAGTATATTTAATGTCATCTCCATGAACTGCAAAGTGTGAATACTTTATCTATTGACAATGTTCTTTTTCAGCTTGTAATAGCCAGATATTTGCAGTATGTATGTGTCACTTGTTATGTTATAATGTAACAGATGAGCCTTTGTGAGTTCTGTTCAAGCAACTTTCTTATGTACAAACACATCACGGTTGATGCTTATTAACTTTAACTTAGGTAACTTATATAGAAACTAGCTACATTCATTCTCACATGCTCACTCTCTGACTGCACTTTCAAAATGGCACTAGGAATAGCACGTGCCCAGTATTTATATATGCACGTACATCACTTGAAATGTTTCTTAAAGACATACACTGTGCTCTACAGTATGTACAGATTCACACTGTATGAGCTGAAGCTGATTTTTTACTTAGAATATCATTCTTCTGTATTAGGCTTTGTAATAACTTTATTTAACTGTAATGATATTATGTCAATGTGGAGTTTTTCTTCCTGGGCCTCCACTGAAAATGGGATATTATCCCATTCAGACTTTCCAAGTAAACAAATGTCAAATAAAGAGAGAAAGAAAGTAAGAAAGAAATCTAATCTTGTATTGCATTTTATTGGAAAGACGCGGACTAACCCTACCCTAACTATAAAACATAGTAAAAGTCTAATTATATTAAAGGGACTTTAGATTCATGGCTTGGTTCCTCTGTTTATTCCATCAGTTTGGATTCTGTATTCTTTTTTAATTTTTCCAAGTCTTTTGTGTTTCTAATACCATGATGGGAATGGATACCATTCCTAAGTCAAAGTACTATTAAAGCTCATGAAATTAGTATTGTGTCAATCTTTGATGTCAGCCAAAAGTCCTCTTTGTAGTACCTGCAATATGCCCAGTAATGACTTCTTCTGCAATTTGTATCAGGTTACATGGATTGAAAAAAAATATATCCTACTCATGCTGAAGGCGTTTCAAGTCGAGGTAAAGCAAAGCAGTAAAAAATCATGAAACAACACGAGGCTATGTAGAAAGGCAACTGGAACGTTAAAAATAAAATGTACTTTATTCAAGAAAACAAAAACAAAAGGCCTGAGTACAATGCTAAGCACTTTCAGCAAAACTTCGCCTTCATCAGATCATAGAGTATAGAGGTCCCCATTGGTTAAAATAACAGTGAATATCCAATCATGTTACTGCCAGCTGACACACCTACAAAAATTAAATAATCAAAAATACCAGATGTAAAACCATGAAGTGTGATGACACAACACACATCTAGCCAGTGCTGAGTTAAGGAAAGGTTTCCAGCCTATTAATCATAACTAATAATAAGAGATCTAAACAAAGCATAATTCTTGGTTGAAGGCAACATGCCATAAAAACAAAATGCAAAATAGTCAATAAGGATCTGTAATCGTATTATACCAAAGGTTGATTCTTATTCATTCAGATCCTATTTACGCTACAGCATTCTTAACCATAATTTAATAAACAATGAAAAAATTCTGAAAAATTTGATTTATATTTAAACTAGTCAAATATTGATTAGACAGCATGTACAAGCGTAAAGCATGTAAGG
The DNA here is from genome assembly GCF_019279795.1 of Protopterus annectens. NCBI lineage: Eukaryota > Metazoa > Chordata > Ceratodontiformes > Protopteridae > Protopterus > Protopterus annectens. Next base: position 828,212,279 of record NC_056732.1, read on the forward strand.
CATATATTGCCGCTTCCTCGGCAATGCTTGCCTGAATTATGTCTGGTTAAAAGATCATTAACCATGACAGGGAGAAGTATCTCACTTCATTATAATGAGAAAGAAGCTATTTAGGATAAAACATCAATATTAGGACAAGGAAACGAAGGAATGGGAAACCTATGTGTTTTACATAGAATACACAAAGGTTGAACTAGGTCACCTTGGTGTAATGAGAGCAATATCATCAAATTCAAAATGTAACTGTGCAGAAGTACTTTAGATAGAACTTTGTAAGAAAATGCATATAGTCTGCTACTGCCCGCATTCTCAGCTGCGAAAATGGAACACTTTAAATAAGGTGTCCCATCTGTGATAGGACGAGTTATACATACAGCCTTCATAGTGCTGACATTCAGTAAAGCTGTACATTATTTTATTTGTCTACAGATAAATGAATATTTATATCCGCCCACTTTCACGGCTGCAGACAAAAGGGTAAATATTTAATCTTTCTTTAAACATAGAGTTAAAAATAGAATCCATCCACATTCGTGGCTAAGGCCAATCAAAGTGGAATAAAGGATGTAATGGCCAATCCATAAAGAGCCAATCAGCTTTCCACTAGTCTCTAGTGAACAAATCAATGGAACAGCCAATGAAAAAGGAAAATGGAAAAGGAAAACCAATCATAAATCTCAGGACAAGAATCGTCCGTATTTGCTGCTACGGACAATCAAAATAATTAATTAAACTTGATGACCAATCCACAAGAGGCCAATAAATTTTTGGCTAGATTTCAGTTAACCAATCAATTATCTCTGCCAATGGGAAAAGAAAATAAGAAAAAGAGCCAATCATCGGGATTGTATAAATAATGGGCGAAGACTTATGTCAACAGCGATGAAGCATATTCAAATATATATATAGGTATATAATAACATTGCATATAAGTGCATATAATTAATGGTTGCACTAATATCCACCCATAAACCCTTGTTCAAAAGGGAAATACATGAAAGGGAAATCCTAACTAATATTGTGGGAGGCGCATTAGGGGTTATTCAAAATATGTTTTTAATGATACATGGCACTTGAAAAGAAGTTTACTTATAGGTAGCAACAAATATGTAAATGATCTTAGAAAAATGTGAAAGCATATATAAAAATGGAAAATATATAATGTATACACTTTCAAGGGTCCAAATATTGGGATGTTACAAGCTAGTTAAATTAGTATGGGTCTAGCTGTAGTGGCCAATAGACATTCGGCTAGTTTCATACAGACAAATCAATGACTTGTCCAATGAACAATGGAGATAGAAAAACAAGCCATGCTCAAGAGTAGAAAATTCATAATTGAGTGAACCTATATCAACTACACGGAAATACATTAAAAAGCTTGATTTATAGTAAAAAATATATAATGGTAAACCACTTGTAGTGCAATCTTAGATTGACACGTGTATGAGTGTACAAATTACAGTCAATGAGAATTAACAGTTAAGGCTAATGGCAAATCACAAAAAGATCAATACGCCTATAAATAGTTCCAAATATCTCTAAATAAACAAATTCACTGTGTAACCAATACGCATTGTAGAATGGCAAAATTAGCCAATCACAAGGATTAAATGTAAAAACAGTTTAGTAGATGCTGCTTTCAGCACATTCTGAAAGAGAAAAAAAACATATATAACAACACACAGGCATAGTAAATAACTACCAAGATCCTAAACTCTGAGATAATAAATACAGGAACAATATCTAAAATTAAATCATAAACACAAGTCAATTAATTCAAAAATACTTTTCAGCTAGGGATTATTATTAAAATATGTTGAACCATTATGCCAATCTGAACAAGTGCGTATTCAAAAAATATAAGTGGAGTGTATTAGTTCAATATATAAATTTCCTAATGAAATCCTAGAAAGGACATGAAATAAATGATCAAAAATAAAATAATTCATAAAAATATAAGAATCAAAAGAACTTTCAAAAAAGTAACTCAAAGTCATAAAGGGCTTAGAAAAGGATCCAGTACTCATAAAGCTATGAAATGAATTGAAATATCATTTAGCTACTGTAAAGCACCTATTTTTAAGCGCTGGTTTGAGAGGTATCAGGTTATTCAGGCCTGGAAAGCGGGTACTCCTCAAATTCATGATCCATTTCATTTCACATAGTTCAGTACGATGAAAGTAGTCTCCTCCCCTGGATGTTGGTTGGCTGACTTCAATTACTTTAAACCAAAACCTATGTGTTGGATAAACTGCAATATGACCCGCAAGGCTATGTGGGCCGCATTTAGCGATGTCTCTGATGTGTTATAGGATTCTGTTCTTAAATTGTTGATCAGTCTTTCCTCTATAGAAGGAGGAGCAATCACAACATGTTGCTAGATAGACCAGATGCTGTGTGGTACAGGTAGCTGCTGCTTTAAAATGATAGTTTTTTTTGGAGTTTGGATGCACAAAAAAATTATTTCTATCAATGTGTTGGCAGGCTTTACATCTCCACACTTATGTGTTCCTTCACTGATGGCAGGTGCTCTTCATTTCCTTGTTACACAACAACTGTTTAAGATTACTCTTATTTTTAAAGACAAACCTAGGAGTGACTCCAACAATGTCTTTAATCCTGTCATTTTCAAGTAGGATTGGCCAGAATTTCTTGATAAATTGACATATTTCTTTTTATCTGAACTATACGTCAGAATACAATTAACTTTATTAGGATGTTTGGGTTTATTTACTGTCTAATTGGTGGTGTCTGTAACTCTGTGAATATGTGAAAAATAGGGCTATACTCTGTTACGTACCTCAGTGGATAAGTTGGACTTTCTCTTTAGATCTTTACTTCTATGACCTCTTGTCTTGAGGTTTGACTTAAGTGAAAGACATTCAGAATCATATACTTCTTCTTCAGTACACAGCCTGGATCTCTTGACATCTGATTTTCAAAAATATTTTTGAAAATATGGCCGGGGTGCATGCTGTCTCTGTGCAGGTAGTGGTTATGCCAAGTAGACTTTTGGTGGAGCTAAGTATGCAAACCAGTATCATTATCTAGGGTTAGAGTTATATCTAAGAAGTTGATTTCAGATCTAGAAGAATCAAAGGTGAATCTCAGGAAAGTGGTGGAAGAATGCAAATAATTACTAAAGTCGTTCAGGCCCTGTTCATTGCCATCCCATAGAAGGAAGACATCATCAAGAAAATGGCCATAAAAGGTTCTGTTATCCAGCCTCTCCCAGCCATCTCTCAATGGTGGATTAACAGGTTCATTATGGATTTTCAAGAGGCCACTTATTTTGGGGATAGTTGGGTTGCAGACCTCAAAGAATCTGAACAAGTCATCATTAACGTGTCTCTCCATAGGAAGATTGTATAGAGTATCATGTACTTGTTTCATTCTATGTTCAAGAAATATTCTATTGATGACTTTATAAGTTCAATGGTCCTGTAGCATTTCCTCCATACAGTTCCTATATCACTGGGCATCCATGCCAACAATGGCTCCCCCTTTGTCGGACGGTTTTATGATAATGTCTTCTCTACTTTTGAGATCCATTAGGGCATAATATTCTTTGGTGGTTAAATTATGAAAATGCTGATGGCTATTGTTAGCTTCTCTCAGTTTGTTTAATTCATTCTCACAGAGGCATATGAACAGGTCTACTGATGGGTGGCTTATTGGCACAAATGTGCTAGGTTGTTTGTACTTTGGTATAGGACTGGTTGAATTGGTTCCAAAAATATTCCTGAGACTCACATTTCTACCAAAGAGTTTGATATCTGTGACAAACTCATTGAGGTCTGAATGCAAAGAAGGAACAAAAGTGAGGCCTCTCTCCAAGACTTGTAAATGCTCATCACTAAGAGCAAGTTGGGATAAATTAACAACCAGGGAGCTACTGGTTCTATTTAGTGGTTTGTTTTCTTCCACTTTCTCTCTTGGCTTGGTGTTCTGTTGTACCTGTGGTTGTTTCCTTTCAGTGGAATTGGAAAGGGATGAAAAAAAGAAGTATGAACTGAGCCTTCCTTCGGTCTAGTTCCCAAGTTATCACTGAGATCTATTTCAGAGTTAAAGTTGAGTAGATTGGGGGAAGTTCCATGATCAACAGAAGATATAGTATCAGATGATACAGGTGTGTTTGTATCACTAAGATGACTATTTCTGTTTGCTGTTTCTGGAACTATTTGCTGCAATGTTTCTTTAATATGGGGCTCTCATAAACTCTCTCTTTGTCTATTAGCATTCCTATTCGGCTCCGAGGTTTGATTGGTTTCATGTGGCCATTTAAAAATATTTCCATTTCTAAAGCCTTGCAAGTCTCTTTGCAATTTCTTATTTTTTGTGTGTTCTAAGTTTGTTTTCATGCATAGACAAATTATGTTGTAAGGTTTCTAGTTTACGTATACAGACATTATTGAGTTCCATACCCTTGAGTTAAATTTGTTTGGTTCCTATTAGGTTGGAAATTGAGAGTTCATCCAGTTTAAAATAGTCTATCAGGATGCGCATGTAGTTAAAACTGGTTTCTAAACTGATAGTTTGCCATTTGGCAAGCAAGTCTGGATATTGGTTACCATAACTTGGTAAACATTTTATCCTCATGCCCCTTGGGACAACCTTATGATGAATACAGGCTTCAAAGTGGAAATGTTGCCACTGAATTCTTTTCAGTCGAAAGGCTGCATTCTCAACTTTGTGTAGAATATTCTCAAAATTAACCATAGTTCTGGGAGTCCTTTCTATTTCATTAAAGTCCATTGTCAGGGTCAATTGGATTAATGGGTTACTCGGTTCACATAAGAAGTCCAAAAACTTAGTATTTCTGCTATTTCCATTCGTGATTTTAAAATTCTGCATCTCAGAAGCACCTTCAGCCATGTGCGTGAGAGAATAGCCAAAACAGAAATTGAGAAAAAATATATCCTCCTCACACTGAAGGTGTTTCAAGTAGAGGAAAAGCAAAGTAGTAAAAAGTCCTGAAACGACACCATGGCTGAGGCTATGTAGAAAGGCAACGTGAACTTTAAAAATAAAATGTACTTTATTCAAGAAAACAAAAACAAAAGGCCTGAGTACAATGATAAACACTTTCGGTGAAACTTCGCCTTCATCAAATCATAGTGTACAGAGGTCCCCATTGGTTAAAATAACAGTGAATAGTCAATCATGTTACTGCCAGCTGACACACCTACAAGAATTAACAAATCAAAAATACCAAATGTAAAATCAGGAAGTGTGATGACACAACACACATCTAGCCAGTCCTGAGTTAAGGAAATGTTTCCAGCCTATTAATCATAACCAATAATAAGAGATCTAAACAAAGCATAATTCCTGGTTGAAGGCAACGTCATAAAAACAAAATGCAAAATATTCAATAAAGATCTGTAATTGTATTATACCAAAGGTTGATTCTTATTCATTCAGGTCCTATTCACACTACAGCATTCTTAACCATAATTTAATAAACAATGAAAAAATTCTGAAAATTTTGATTTATATTTAAACTAGTCAAATATTGATAAGACAGCATGTAAAAGCGTAAAGCACGAAAGGCATATATTGCAGCTTCCTCAGCAATGGATGCCTGCAATTATGTCTGGTTAAAAGAACATTAACCATGACAGAGAGAAGTATCTCACTTCATTGTAATGAGAAAGAAACTATTTAGGATAAAACATCAATATTAGGTCAAGAAAACAAAGGAATGGGAAACCTATGTATTTTAATTAGAATAAACGAAGGTTGGACTAGGTCACCTTGATGTACTGAGAGCAATATCATCAAATTCAAAATGTAACTGTGCAGAAGTACTTTAGAAAGAACTTTGAAAGAAAATACATATGGTCTGCTACTGCTTACATTCACAGCTGCGAAAATGGAATACTTGAAATAATGATGTCCCATCTGTGATAGGGCGAGTTATAAGTGCAGCCATCATAGCGCTGACATTCAGTAAAGCTGCATATTGTTTTATTTGTATACAGATAAATTAATATTTATATCCGCCTGCTTTTGCAGATGCGGACAAAAGGATAAATATTTAATCTTTCTTTAAACATAGATTTAAAAATAGAATCCATCCGCATTCGCGGCTACGGCCAAAATGGAATACTTGAAATAATGGTGTCCCATCTGTGATAGGACAAGTTATAAGTGCAGCCATCATAGCGCTGACATTCAGTAAAGCTGTATATTATTTTATTTTTATACAGATAAATGAATATTTATATCCGCCCACTTTCGTGGCTGCGGACAAGAGGGTAAATATTTAATCATTCTTTAAACATAGTTAAAAATAGAATCAATCCACATTCGCGACTATGGCCAATCAAAGTGAATTAAAGGATGTAATGTCCAATCCATAAAGAGCCAATCAGCTTTCCAGTATTCTGTAGTGAACAAATAAATGGAACAACCAATGAAAAAGGAAAATGGAAAAAGAAAAAACAATCATAAATCTCAGGACAAGAACCATCTGCATTTGTGGCTATGGCCAGTCAAAATAATTAATTAAACTTGATGACCAATCTACAAGAGGCAGATACATTTTTGGCAAGATTTCAGTTAACCAATCAATTAACTCTGCCAATATGCAAAGAAAATAAGAAAAAAGAGCCAGTCACCAGGATTGTGTAAATAATGGTCGAAGACTTATGTCAACTGCATTGAAGCATATTCAAATACATATAGGTATATAATGACATTGCATATAAGTGCATATAATTAACGGTTGCACTGCTATCTGACCATAGACCCTTGTTCAAAAGGTAAATACATGAAAGGAAAATCCTAACTAATATTGTGTGAGGCACATTAGGGGTTATACAAAATATGTTTTTAATGCTACCTGGCACTTGAAAAGAAGTTTACGTATAGGTAGCAAGAAATATGTAACTGATCTTAGAAAAATGTGAAAGTATATATAAAAATGGAAAATATATAATGTATCCATGTTCAAGGGTTTAAATATCGGGATGTTACAAGCTAGTCAAATTAGCATGGGTCTATCTGTAGTAGCCAATAGACATTTGGCTAGTTTCATACAGACAAGTCCATGACTTGTCCAATGAACAATGGAGATAAGAAAACAAGCCAATCTCAAGAGTAGAAAATTCACAATTGAGTGAACCTATATGAGCTACATGGAAATACATTCAAAAGCTTGATTTATAGTAAAAAATATATAATGGCAAACCACTTGTAGTGCAATCTTAGATTGGCACGTGTATGAGTGTAGAAATTGCAGTCAATGAGAATTAACAGTTAAGGCTAATGACAAATCACAAAAAGGCCAATACGCCTATAAATAGTTCCAAATATCTCTAAATAAATGAATTCACCGTGTAACCAATAAGCATTGTAGAATGGCAAAATTAGCCAATCACAAGGATTAAATGTAAAAACAGTTTAGTACATGATGCTTTCAACACACTCTGAAAAAGAAAAATATATCTAACAACACACAGGCATAGTAAATAGCTACCAGGATCCCAAACTTTGAGATAATAAATACGGGAACAGTCTCCCAGATTTACTAATCTTTCATGCAGAATTAGCTTAGTCCTGCATGGAAGCAGCTGTTTAGGAGCAGGATGGCAGCCCACCATGCATATTAATGAGGCTCGCTGCCTGAGCTCCTAAGCTTACACTGAGCAGGTAAGAGTGCAGGTGGCATGTCTGAGAGCAGAGCTCTCAGAATATACATGTCCCCACAATGAAGAACAGCAGAAAAGCATAACAAATGAGCGAGACCACTCATAGGTGTCTATATATCCCCACCAACATTCCCCCTCATATAGAACAGCAAGTAAATACAAATAAAATTAACAAAACTTATTTATTTTTTATTAAAAGTCCAATTAAAGCTAACCGTAGGTGTGTGTGTGTGCCCATCGCTTAGCTAGAGTTAATGCAGCTTAAATGGCTGAAGAGGATAACAAGGAAGATATATGCAAATGAAGCAGCATAGCAATAGTGTAGTGGGCAGAGCATTCTCCTTACGAGCAGGCATTCCCGGTTCGAGTCCCACTGCAGCACATTCAATTTTCCATGGCAAAGCATGTTATGACCAATATTTTTGTTGTATAACCCGCTAAACAACATATATTTGTGAACTGGAGTACTGCATTAAATGCACATGTGAGGTGTCATAATGAACAAAACACCAGTAAGCAAGTTTAAGCACCAATAAGCAGTTTTAAGCATATTTAAGCAGTACTAAGCAAGTTTAAGTGCATTTGTGTGGGGGTAAGCAATGTGCATACAGGTTAAGCAATTTAGAAGCTAACTCTCTGTAAGTATCATTAACCGGAGGTTAGCAGTGTTTACCCTTGCACAAACCCACGCAAACCCGCTTACAACTGCTCAAAAGAGCCCTAATCACTCTGTATCCAATGACCCTTGTTCTGCCCACCAACAAAATAAACAGCCTTGCAGGTCTTGAACCCAGAACCCTATACACTATAGTCACAGTAGTTATCCACCAAGCCATAACAGAAGTACAGAAAAATGAGGTATCAGCAAACAAGTGTTCACTATAGTAAAATCAAACTGAACCTGTGAAAGGAATCAGTATACAGACATGTATTCCATAACCCACTATATAACATAAATATGTGAACTGGAGTACAGCAGTAATCCCAGAAGTCAGGTGTAATTGTAATAGAGTGTTGAAGTCCCCAATAAAACACAAGGAACCCATACAGTGTACGTACATATGAATCATGGATACCAGGCATACATATAAGATGTAATGAATAATAAATCAATGCCAAAAAGAAAATGTAATGCAAAGTCAAATGTAAGCAATACTAAGTATTGCACAGACCAGCTTAGGAGGTGTAAGCAATGTGTAGGCCAGCTAACTCAATGTGCCCAGTGTTATATCCCTTTAAACAATGCCAACCTTAGGTAAGCAGGTTTGCCCATAGCTTAGCCTTTTCAAAACTGGCCAATCAGGAAAAAGTGCAGGAAATCAGCCTTGCTTAAACCAAAGAGGTGGGAATACATCTCATAACTGGTTGTAGCTTCCCTTACAGGCACTGTGTCAAGAAGAGGGGAGAGGGTGTGCTCTTTCTGGCACAGCGGTGGTGCATCCAGAAGCCCAGAGTCATGGCAGGACTCCTTGTCAAAGACCATGAGGAGAGACTGCTGCATGGCCAGTACCAGGGCTCCCAATATAAGGTGGATGCCTGGGACCGTCTCGCCTGTGACCTCACCAGTGCCACTGCCATACCCCGAACTGGTGAGAAGGTCAGGCATCACTATGCTGACCTGAAGCAGTATAAGGGGGACCTCTTGGAGCAGTGGATCCAAGAGACTAGAACGGCGAGGGATGTCCCAGCTGTGTGTAAGTATCACACCACTATGTATGTAATAATTGCCAGCTCATGTATATCATGGATAGGTATGGCTAAATATTTATCTTATGTCCTCCACAGCTGCAATCAAGTGGGCCATGAACCAGGAGGCCCATGGCAGTCACATGGAGAGAATGCGACTCGAGGTAGGTCAGTAATACTCTTGCATGTACTGTCATAGGGAATAAATCTCAAAGTATTAGTAAATTAATTGCCTGTATAATCTTGTATTGTTTAAGGTAAGTACTGCATACACCGGAGAATATGGCAGGAAGAGAATCATATAGTATGTATGTATGTAAATAAAAGCATAATAGCCTGACAGTAAAGGTCTACCTGCTGGACTGCATGTGTATACTCTGGTATCATATGGTACTGTAGATTTGCATTCACGTAATAGTACTGTTGTATTAAGCATTTGTTACCCACACAGTGGACCATAAATAGAATGTGCAGGAATGCTTGTATATGACTGGTGTAATCCCCAGAGGCCATTTAGTACAACTGAGAGACACATAGATAGAAAACAGGGAAAAGGCAGACAATGAAACTCGAATAGCACATGCAACTGAGATGTGAACTGTTGTTTTTTTAGCACACACAGACATGGTTCGAATCCTGCCAGTGGTATTAGTCTGCATGCAGAATCATACCCCACAACTGTACAGATATGTCCAGAATGTCCAGTAAAGTGTCCCATATCTGTTGCCTGTCAATCTCTCCCCCTGGGAAATCAGTGGGTTGATCCCAGACATATAGGCAGCAAACAGGAAATACAACTGATTGACACACATCTATGAGAACAAAGCTATCACACTAGCAACTCCCCAAAACCTTATGAGACTAAGAAGCCATGTATGTTCCATTTACACCCCCATCTTGTCAAGCTGTGGCCAGAGTGTGTACAGTAACAGAGTGAGATGTATGTGCATAATAGTAATGTGGAATCTGGTACTGTGTGTGGCAACATTCAGGTAGTGCTAACAAACATTGCTCCCACAGGCCTGTCAGATACGAAGACTGTACCCAGAAATAAAAGAATGATACCCTGTACTGGTACTTTTTACTTTGGTATTGTATGGCATTGTGACTGATGCAGTTGCTCTGAATAATAAGGTATTACTCATCACTGTCACCCACACTGTCCTACATAATATAACTGTCTAGGAAATCCTGTATAAGAGTGTAGTAATACAAGATCAGAATGTAAAAATACATGAGAATTATAAGACTGAAAGCAGATAGAAGATATACAGCAATATCTATATAGCAGACACAACTCTGATGGACAGTGTGTAAGTTGTAGCAGACACAGCCATGGTCTGAATCCTGAGAGTGGAAGTAGGCTGCATACAGAATCATACCCCACAACTGTGCAGATGAGACCAGAATGTCCAGTATATGGGCCCATATGTGCTGCATGTCTCCCTGTCCCCCTGGTAAGTCTGTGGGATGATCCCAGATGTTTAGCCAGCAAACAGAGAATACAAGTGATTGTCCAACATCTTTGTGCGAACAAACCTGTCACTGTAGCAACTCCGGAAACTGTTAGGAGAGCAGTAAGTCAAGTATGTCATATCTACACCCCCATGTTGTCAAGCTGTGACCAGAGTGTGTACAGTCATAGAGTGAGATGTATGTGCATAATACTAATGTGTAATCTGGAACTTTGTGTGGCAACATTCAGGTAGTACTAACAAACATTGCTCTCACAGGTACATCAGATACGAACACTGTGCTGAGAAATAAAAACCATTATACCCTGTACTGGTACTGTTCACTCTGGTATTGTAGGGAATTGTGAGTGTTGCAGTTTCTCTGAATAATAAAGTATCACTGATCACTGTCACCCACACTGTGCTACATAATATATCTGTGTAGGAAAGAATGTATATGTGTGTGTCAAGTCACTAAAGGTTGAAGAGGGCAATAGTCTAGATATGTTCCAATACACCTGCATGTGGTCAACACAAGGCCAGAGTCTGTGCAGAAAGAGTTGGATAGCTATGTGCACAACATCAACCTGGAGTTTGAGAGTATGTTTAGAAACAGTTAGTGTTAGCAAACATTCCCTTCACAGGTATACCAAGTAAGAGGTGTATATTGCAGGTAAAACCAGTTCATGTATGATGACAGCCATATCACTGTCTAAACTAAGGCTATAGGGTAGTGTAGTAAGACCTGTAATGTACAGATAACAGCACTGACTAGGAAAGTAATATGGACTACAGGAATATACATGCCACGTTAATTGATATCTCCCCCCCCCACCATATCTCCAACAATACACTACATACCCACCCTAACCGGTATGTAATGATTCCAATGTTCTGATAATGTCCTATTGTTTGATAAATATTTTAATTCTTCCCATGCATGTGCTATATTGAATTATTCCAACATTGGTGGCATGGTGCCATCAATGTACCTGCATGCTCTTCTTATTACCATGGTGGTCCCATATATGCATGTGTTCTGTTTGCTATGCAGCTGTTCCGTATCTGGTGTCTGGGTTAATGGGAATATCTATGCATGCTGTTATACTTATCCCTGACATGTGCTGACTATTACTAACCCACATATGATGATAAACTCTAACACTATAGCACGTTTGGAAAGGCTGGCCCCCAGCGGACTCACCTGTCCCACCTCAGCTGGCCATGGCACCGGGGGCCCAACACAGAGCCTCCCTGTCCATTGGTCTTGCACCACCTTCGGGTGGAACCACCTTAGGGGAATGGAGCTCGCCCCCCCTGGAAGCGGGTGCGGACAGGAACCTGTCACCCATCTACAGGTCTGGGTCGTGGTGCATAGCAAGCTGAATCAGCAGTTTGGTGATCTGCTATGCCAGCTCGAGGGCCGTGTGTCATGAATAGAGGGTCAGCCTGGCTCTGTGACTCAGCCCCCAGCACAGCCACCTTCAGGGCTGTGAAGGTGCAGTGGTGACTGCCCATGGGTGGGGACCTCAGTCACACTGTTTTCACTAGGGGGCTCATGAGCTTCTGATTTGCCAACACCCCTCCCCATCAAGGTGTTTACCCCCCACATGTGTCACACACCGCCCCTGTATGTGTCTTAGTTGTCTTGTCTGTTAACCTACCCAACCTACCTCCCCAAATATACCTACTATCCCTCCCCAACATCCCACTCTTACCTGAAAAAAAAATAAAAAACGGGCAATCTGTTCCCATAAAAAAATCTTGTCCCATACATAGCTGTCCATTTTGTACATATGTCTACTGGACACATGTAATCAGGTATAATTGGCATCACAACTTATTATTGTTGTCCTCACCCTTCTCCCAAGGGTTTGAGTGTCCAAATATATCTCCATATTCAGTGTATATGCACAGCTGTTGCTGTAGAAGAAATGGGCAGCTATGGACCTTCCCCACACCCTTCCTGCACATCCCTAGATATTTTCCCTGCTGTCTTTCCCTCTTTGTTTCCCTTTTTCACCACTTTCCTATCAACCCTTTTTTCTTTTTTTTTTTAAGATATTAGCACGAGGGTAAGTGGGAGCAAGCACTTTTAAGCAGCAGTAAGTGGGTTTAAGCCTGTTTACGGAGGGGTAAGCAATGCCTACATTGGTTAAGCAATCTAGAAGCTAACTGAGTATAAGAAACTGTAACCAAAAGTTAGCAGTGCTTGCCCCCGCACAAACCCACACAAACCTACTTACAGCTGCTCAAAAGTGCCTTAATCACTCTGTATCTAACGGTCCTTGTTTTGCCCAGCAACAACATAAACAGCCTCTACAAGGCTCAAACCCAGGACCCTGTACACCATAGCCAAAGTGATTTACCAATAAGCCATGTCAGATATACATAACTCTGATGTTTTCACAAACATATCATCCAGCCCAGTCATTCAACAGTACAGGGAATGTATTCCAACATGTAGATGTAAGTGTGTGTGTGTGTGTGTGTGTGTGTGTGTGTGTGTGTGTGTGTGTGTGTGTGTGTGTATACATATATATATATATATATATATATATATATATGTATATATATTAATATCTACATAGATAAAACATATCTGTATTTGCAGAGATATAGATATACTATTGAAATATATACACACACACACACACACACACACACACACACACATATATATATATATATATATATATATATATATATAAACATATATACATACAAATCCATACATCTATAGATATATATGTCTACATCTATATGTGTGTATACATATATATATATAACTTGCTGTATATATATATATATGTATATATATATATATATATATATATATATACAAATATATATATACAGCAAGTTATATATATGTAAGTATATATATATATATATATATATATATATATATATATATATATATATATATATATCTATAGGTATATACGGACATACATATGCACATAGCAGTAGGAACATAACAAAATCATATATGTCCACATGCACCGTTAATGGGGTTGAGAGACCCCAATCAACATATGTCTTGTACGAATAGGTATACCCCTCACAGCCAAACATGTCTGCCCTGCAATACACTACCAACTGTTGCAGAATCCATAACAAGGCCCTGACATGACATGGGCACAAGATGTTAACAGTACTCCATCTCACCTGTATGTTGTCAGGCTGGTATCACTAATATATCATACAGTACAGTCTGGCTCCCATAGGGAATGTACAATGTGGAAGCTATCAACATCCCTAGGATACATATACACAGACAAATATATGCAGATACATATATATATATATATATATATATATATATATATATATATATAGCTATATATGTAACTACACATACACACACATAGATATGTATGATAAGATACATATGTAGAAGGTGCACAAGACTTTCTAAGCTGGGTTTCTATCACCTACCCCCAAGAAACCATAATACTTGGCGATGTTAACATAGACTGGAACACTATTAATGCTAACAATCCCTCCTCTCATATTAACCTTCATTGTTTCTCCCAAACTATCACCTCAACTACAAGAATCAATAAGCCCAGTAAGAAAGAAAGTATATTAGACTGGATACTCACAAATAAAGTTAACAAACAGTATAAAGTAGGTACTATGCCAGACGACATCAGCGACCACTGCCTAACCTACATTACTAGACAAAAATCAGAATATGTTAACCTCCCAAATACAAGGCTAATTTGATCTATCAAGCATTTTAACATAGACCTTTTTAAAGTTGAACTGAGAGCATGCAAATGGAATTGCTTAAAAACACTTCCCCTGGAGGAGGCAGTATTATTCTTTAATACTACATTCTTATCCATACTTGATACACATGCTCCAGAACGTTCCATTAGAGTAAAGACCAAATCTGCCCCTTGGCTGACCAACAATACTAAAAAACTCATTCATGCTAGAAACAAAGTATGGACAAAATGGAGATGCAATAGACTAAACCCTGATTTAGTTAATTTCCGCCAGCTTAGAAATCTAGCTAAAAAATCAATAATCTCTGACAAGAAAAACTTCTACTGTAAACTCCAGGAAACTCATATTAACAACTCTAAACAGTTCTGGTCATCAGTAAATAGACTTCTTTCACCAGGAACTGCTAAAACTCCTTCCCCTCTAAATGCTGACCCAGAAACCCCTCTCCTAACTGCTAATGCTTTCAACTCTTTTTTCTCTGAAACTATTCAATCCCTAGCCAAACAAATGAACTCTAACAACTCTCATATTCCAACTAACATAACTACCTCCTCCTACAACTTCTCTCTAAAACCTTTATCGACTTCTTTTATCTACAAACTCATTCACAAACTGAAACCCTGCACCCCTTCTGCTGACAAGCTCCCTTCTCTTTTCCTTCAGAAAGCTGCCAAAGAAATTGCATATCCTATATCCTTACTTATCAACAGAACTATCCAAGAAGGAACCATCCCTGATATCTGGAAAGTCTCCTATATTATCCCACTACATAAAGGTGGTAACTCCCTTGACCTTTCCAACTTTAGACCAATTGCCCTTCTCTCACCCATAGCAAATATCATGGAAAAATGTATTCATCAGCAACTTGTACACTATCTCTCTCTTCACAGCATAATAGCAAACTGCCAGCATGGTTTCAGACCCCACCACAGTACCACCACTGCCCTTCTATCCTTTGTAGATACTATCAACAAAAATCGAAACAACAATACTTTCTCTTCCGCTTTTCATTGATCTCTAAAGCTTTCGACATGGTCAACCACTCTCTCTTAATTAACATTCTTGAATCTCTCTCTTGTGATAAACTAGCCACTAATTGGTTTAAATCTTATCTTAACAACAGACAACAAGCAGTAATATGGGAAAACCATATCTCATCACTCTTGCCCATTTCCATCGGAGTTCCCCAGGGCTCAATTCTTGGTCCACTTCTGTTCTCCCTCTTTATTAACGATCTTCAGACTGCAATCCCACAAGCAACCTGCATACAATACGCAGATGATTCTACGCTTATCTGCTCAGCACCTTCCTCTACTGAACTGAGCTTATTGACCCAAAATACCTTTAACAAAGTAGAAACTTGGTTTTCTAGATGGTTTCTCCTACTAAATGCCAAAAAAACAAAACTCCTCCTCTTCTCCCCCACCACTCGGTCCCCCCCTTTAAACTTTACCATTTCCTCAAATAATGGCACAATCATCTCACCTGATCCAACTACAAAACTCTTAGGAATAACCATTGACAATAATCTCTCCTTCGATCAGCACATTAACAACACCATCAAGATTGTTAACAGAAAAATTGGATCCCTATATCGCATCAAACCTTTTCTAACCCCAGCAACCAGAACCAAGATTGCTCAATCTCATCTCTTATCTACTCTCCTATATGCTTCCCCCATTTATACAAACCTTAAGAAAATCAATCTTAACAAACTTGCAACTTGCTATAACAACATAGCTCGCTTCGCCACTAGTAACCCCTTCAGGACCCACCATTGTATAAACCTAAAACAACTTGGCTGGCTCGAATTTCAAAACTACCTTATAATTCCTCAACTCACTATAGCCCACAACATATTACACCTACCTGACAACACCCCAATACTCTCTCAACTTCTAATCCCTTACAACAATCTTAACTCACTTCGCTCCTCTAGTAAACTCATGACAAAATCAATAAAGGTAAACAACACAGCAGGTGGTTCTCTATTCACTAACACAATAGATAGAAGTTGGAATCTCTTACCTAGTGACATAACTCTGACTACATCCCTGCCACAATTCAAACAGAAAATTAAACTGTACTACTAAAATCATTGGCTTTGTTCCTGCAGTACACCTGACTAACCATTGTTTCGTACTCTTATTTCTCCTTCACTCTTTTCATCTCTACCTTTTTCATTTCTCTTCCTTTCACTGTTCAGATTTAAGTATGTACATTTTATGTACAATTTGCTAACATGTAATGAACTGCATTTGTAAACTTGTTTCTCTTTGAAATTATCTTTCATTCATTGTGTTGTTATGACTTCCAATTTTTGCTATTTCTTAAAGTAATGATTTTTTTATATAATGTACTTCGTATTTAGTGGAGCTTTTCTCCTCGGGCCTCTGCTGAAAATGGACATGTATCCAGCCAGACTAGCCCGGTCAACAAATGTAAAATAAAAATAAAAAATAAAATATGGAACAGCCACTATGTCTACAGTTACCACCTTAACAACTGGACGCTGTATGAGCCACCCATACAAATGACAATCATTGCCTGCAACATATACTCACAGAGAGGTCAAACGATATAACACCACACACAGGTTTGCATAAATGGGAAAGCTTTATTTGTGCACTATTACAGTTGTATATGCCATGTCACATAGCTGTTTAGACACTGACAGCCATATAAACAGAGTACTGCAACTGTGAAACATTTATACTAATACAGTAGTCTGGAAAAGTTTACAAATGTTGCTGTCCAGGCTGAGGCCTTCAAGTAGTACAATAGTAAAGACAGACTGGGCCACAGGATAACAAAAAAATCAACAGTAAGTAATGCAGACGTGTTGTTCAGCAGCCTCTGTCTACACTCTGTAGACAATCCCTAGGGGGTAAAGACCTCAGTTGACACAATGGGATGTAACTGTTACATAACAAGGCATAACTGGCACCATCACAAGCACACTGACAAACAGAACAGTCTGTATGGCAGGAGGCAGTAGGTCTGCATTTACCCAAGGTGGATTGTATGGTAATGTACATCCAGATACCTTAAGGCAGCATAGACATGGTGTGTGTGGGAGGTCACATCTGCTTTTATCATGTGAGCCATTGGCTACTGACAGACAACCTAAGGACATCATAGGACAGTACCACTGCTAGCATGTAATGCTCTTGTGGACTACAGCAGATATATTGGCCAATATATGTGGACATTCTGATGCACTCTGGACAGTCCAGAGGTATACACAGAACCCCTTAGTGCAAGACACGTGGGCCAGGCCTGACAATGAGGATGTTAACAGCCATGTAGATGGGTATAACATGTAACTACTGGTACACATTTTCCCCCATAGGTTATGCATTCACACACCCCTGTCTGTCCTGACACATGATAACCACTGATACAGAGGTGTCATGGCCACATACTAGCCACTATATATTGACATACATCTGTACAGCATACACTGCTCTGTCTGACATACATGACTGTTATGGTGGCCTGGCAGAAGTACATCTGGAAAGTATCTGGACATGACATCTCACTGGCTAAGTACACTAAGCTGCTAGGCATGTAACAATGCACTGTGCAGGCTACAGGCAGACTGGCTCAACACTGGCCTACATTTCCTATGGGGGAATGTACATGTACCAGCATGTATAGTAGACTCTACAGGCATGTCACAGCACAGAGTATGATACTCCTGTGTGAAAGTGCATAACCACAACCAATGTGAACACAGCCACAGCCACATATGGTAAGCTAGTATAATTTTACAGTATATGGACTCATATGTGCCACTCACCCACTAACCCTACATATACTGGGACACTACACAGTGTAGTCCGAAGCCTGTCTGTGGCATGGGACATGTGTGTATGGCCCTAGAAACATGTAAGCCAATTGGGTAACATACAGTGGGGCAGCATGTAATATCAGATAGAGCAAGACCAAGAACAATGACATCTACCACAGTCTGTACACAGGCCAAAGTACATATTAACAATACACACAGTGTCTACATTCACCATGAGTACACAGACCTCAGTACTGTACACACAATGACAGAATGTCCATTTTTTGCCATAAAATGTAACCCCTACTACACATAACATGTGTGGCAGTCTGATATCTCACTGGCTTATCAGACATGATGACACTAATTATGGTGTACAGCAGATATGCACCTCTTACTGCAGGACATATATACAAAGGTTAACAGAGTTGTGGCTGGAGGCACATACACAGGGCCAATATTGACATCTTGATGTGATACCCTCATACATTTACTGTTGTAACAGGGTTTGTTGCAACAGATGTCCTATGAGGGATATGAAGTCAGTAACTCTCACAGCTGTCACCATCTACAGACTGAAATCCTCACAATACCTTCTGCAGTTCACAGATAGGTGCTCTGTGAGTAACACATGAAACAAAAGGCACCACACATTGCCCAGTCTGCAGATGACCCTACAGATGGGGGTTTCCTCATAAACATAGCACTGACATGGCAGCTATTAAAACATGTAGGACAGCCATATCCACACACACCCTATTAAACCAGCATTACTCCAAATGCAGTATAGCAGGACTTACAGTTGGTAGTCATGTCAGACACATCCCCCTCCTGTGTGCTGCCCTGGTTCCACAGTGTATGTTGTTAGAAGTAGATCCCCAATCCATCTGAGATGCTGTTTGCCAAACAATGGATTGAGTTCCTGCTTATATTGAATGTAAAGACCCAACACCAACATGATGTTCCAAGATATCGGAGTGTGTTTGCATGCATTTGGCTATGGGAATGTTACTATGGCTTTTCCACATGCAATCAGATAGAGGAGGGCTGCAATTTGTGTAGAGGCCATCAGCTGATCATGAGCAACACTTAAAATACACATGCTGCTGCTTAAGCAAAGCAGGTCCACATCCACCAGTGAGGGTGTGAGAGAGGCAGACAGAGGCAAGGAAAAGTCAGTGATGGGTGGGAGAGTAAAACATAAGCATGTTTGTGTCACACGCCTACCAGTACAGGGTATCAACCCCCTGACGACTATGTAGTGTTATCA